>NW_026943243.1:0-19105 GCF_024139115.2 Armigeres subalbatus | reverse complement strand
GTAACCATTAGCACTTTATTTCGCCTTTTCGGGCATATATGGCTATTATAGAGCCAGTATGAAGTTTGTTAGCTCTGTGGAAGCCTTATAGTCGCACGTATAGCTTATTTTAATGCTTATGGTTACCTGAGAAGTGTACAAAGTGGAGGCCATATAAGTGCACTTTGCATGCAGTCACATGGAGGAATGCGCCTATATCGCTCCACCTTGTACACTTATTTGCTAGCATATGCGACTTTGTGTTGGCTGGGAAGGATCCAAGATTAAAGACTAATTCATCGACCACCTCGAAAATATCCTCGCCTAACGTAATGCTGTTTCTCAGACGAGCCCTGTCGCACTCGGTTCCGCTCACTAGCACATACTTAGTTTTCGATGCATTCACCATCGGTCCAACTTTTGCTGCTTCACGTTTCAGGCGGTATTTAGCAAAGGTGTTTTTGTACATATTTAGCAAGGTTGATTGAGTTTACCACCTTAATATTATTGTGAAACTAAATAGAACACTCTGTCGGTGGGGTGATTTGTTCGAAAAGCTCTTTCTTTCATCAATATTTCCTTGCACCTTTTTCTGTTGGATCATTTTTACACCATCTGATAAGCTATTATTACCAGATACCTTTTATTGCATTATGCACCTTTCGCACCTCGCACCACGCCACCACTTTGAACTATTCTGCACCTTTGTCATTCCGTGCCCCCCCTTCACATGATCGCTGTGCACGCTAGTGACGCTGCACCTTGACCAGTCTCAGTTCCCGACCATCGAACGGACGATGATCGATGACGTAATGAGTGCGCTGTTTTTAAAATCGGTTCTTTTAGCACGTGGAGTTGATTGACGGTGTGGTTGGGCAATTTTCCTTCGCTTTTCGCTTTGATGGATGTTTTCTTTTAATTCCACGCACAGAATGGTAACGTTGATAGGCATAGAGCTGTGTTGACGGTGGCGATTGAATTCGGGTGGGAGGATTTGATGAAGGGAAAAAAGTGTGAGATTGTTGGTTAATTTGTTTCTACGGTGGCAGGCAGGATCGAATATCCGGCAGGTAATGAAATGTCAACAAAATTGTGGCACAGCAGAATTGTTCTTTTGATGAAGCGAGTGCCCGCCGGGGTTGTGTTTATAAGAAAATGAGACTTACGTAGAACACCGCTCATTTGTTACTTTTTGATTAGAAGCCCATTATTTGACATTGTTGAATAACTTATAGAGTATGTGAATCATATACACTCAACCCTTCTTCTACGTCACTTATTGGAGGGACGTAAAAAGAATTTTTCCTTAAAGATCGGTAGATCACTGGTGTAGTGTGTTACGGTGTAATATCTACCAATCAGAGCCCTGGTCTAATCTATTTTTCGAGTTAGGACAATATGTTGTGGTAATTAAGGATTCATCGTATTTAATCCCCGTTACCAACAGCAGTTCAGAAATAAAGCATTATTAATGTTACCCTGCAGATGGTTGAAGGACTGAAATTTCGAACTCCGAAAACCTTTTTCCAAACCTTCTGCTATATACGCATCATACCATCAATTTTATTTCAGATTCTGCCTAGAAGTGTACGTCATAAACAACAAGAAGAGAACTTACAGAGCACTGTTGAAAATAAAATGTTCAGTTCACCCCACCAGCAGGGATGGAATGCTCCTCAGAGCGAATTAGGAGAAGAAAAAAAATGCTCACTGCTCTCGACACATGAATCTTTGTTCTTCTCTTTTATACTTCTGCGTTTCTCTCTTTTTTCGGATAGCTCCGAAATATATTCATTTCTCAATGATAACTAAATGGTTTGACTCAATGAGGTGAGGAAAAAGTTGCTCATTGAGTATCTTTGAGCCTCTTTTCTCGAAGGACGGGATTGGTGGTGGCGAATAAATTCATGATGATTAGTTGGCTAATCTAAAGGGTAGCCAGTAGGTTATTGTATTTATCGTGTTTGTTAAGAAAACAATTCAATCACTGTCATAATGCGGGTTAAGGACTGTTTCATTTTATTTTTACACGTTGAAGACATTCTCTTAAAAGAGCTTAGTATATTTTAATCAAAATTGAAGCAGTCGAACAAATCTTGTATTTATCGGTCAAAACGGTATACACTGGAGTCATGCGGTTTAATATAACCGATTTGAAAGCAATGATATGGAAATGCTAATATCATCTTCCAAACTTGGACGTACATGTTCATGATAGCATTAGAGGCGAAAGTATAGAATTGATAGTTCCGTTAGGATACGGCAGGCATGAAGAATGTTTTTATAGAAGTCGATTTGAAAGCGAGCGGAGGGCAATATTTGTGATGGCACATATCACACGACCTTCCTTCTGCCAAGCTCCCGTATGAAGGGGGAGGGAAGAATATCAGTGTGGAAGCTGATATATCTCCACTGGCCAGTGGAGATAATTTCGTCAATAATCTCTTTGCAGTTCAAATTGTAATTGCTAACCAGATAAATGTAAAATTGCCTACATCAAGCTGCCTGTTGCTTAGAAGCAGTAAATAATTAATGGAAAGATAGAATGGTGTTTATTTCTACCCGTTCATGGATGCTTTACACGGTCCCTATTCTCATGCTGGTCTCATAAAAGTACGAATGTGTAAGACTGTTGTGCGGGTAGCGATGGTATGACAGAAGTGTGCTTTCATTTATCTGTACGTTCAGTTGGAAAGAACAACAAAAATGATGCTCCTCAAAGAGGCTCATTGAGACAAACGGTTTCTCTCAATGAGAGCCGCTCCTCATTTTTCCCACAACGAAGAGCATCTTTTTTGTATGTTTTGATCATATCCGTGATATTTTGTTGCTCACTTTTGATGAACTTTTTTTTGCTCATTGAGCTCATTGTGCGAGCAAATGCCAAGCCTGCCCACCAGCAACTGTTAGATGTTTTAACAGTTCTGTATAGAAGCTAGAAGCTGCGAAGCTGTTAGATTCTTATACAAAAATGAAATCTCACAAACAAATATCGTAAAAAAAGCTCTTCTTCTTAGTGATAAGGTCGTTGGCTTCGCCGATGACATAACGCTGGAGGTTTACGGAGAGTCGATCGAGGAGGTGGAACTGACGGCGGCCCACGCGATCGCTATAGTAGAGGAATGGATGAGCTCAAAACAGAGTTGGTTGTTGTTAACAACCGTAAGTCGGTACAGGAGGCAGTGGTTCGCGTGGGCGACTGTGAGATCATTTCCAAGCGGGAGGTGAAGCTCCTCGGGGTGCTGATCGACGATAGACTGAACTTCGGCAGTCACGTAGATTACGCATGCAAGAGAGCTTTGACAGCTATTGCGGCATTATCCAGGATGATGTCCAATAGCTCGGGGGTGCGTTCCAGTAGACGTTGGTTATTAGCTGGGGATGCAGTATCTATCCTTAGATACGGCGGTCCAGCTTGGGCCTCGGCGCTTAGCGTCGAACGTAACCTGCAGAAGCTGGAGAGTGTACACAGACTAGCGTGTCTCAGAGTGATAAGTGCCTACCGCACGGTATCACGGGATGCAGCTTGTGTGATTGCGTGTATCCCGAGCAGCACAAGTCAGACAAAAGTTGTTGCAGCAACTTGAATATGACTAAATCTGGTCATTTATGAGTTGCAGTAACCTATGTGAAATATGTGTGCTGCTAGGGATGTTACCCATTGGACGGCTTTGGGACAGTTCGTCGAATGACATTTCGTCGAATGACGTTTAGTCGAATGACATTTAGTCGAAAGTACATTTGGTCGAAGGGACATTTAGTCGAATGGACATTTAGTCGAATGGACATTTAGTCGAAATGAAATTTAGTCGAACGGACATTTAGTCGAAAGGACATTTAGTCGAATGGAAATTTAGTCTAATGTTGAAACTGTTTAGTCGGTAATAGGTAATTAGTTAAACGGATAATTCGTCAATAGATTTTTGGTTGGATTTGAGTAAATAATCCACAAGATTCATGGATAAACTGATAAGAGGAATTCAGTCGACGTGAACAAGTTCAGCACAAGTGCGGAAGAGCGGAAGAAAAGAATGTGGATGTCAATGAGGATTTTTCACCTGAGCTAAAAAAACTTCTGGAGACTCTGATGTATTATAGAAAAATTGAAAACCTACAGAAAAAGCAACCCTCTATTTTTTTCGGCACATTATCAAAAACCAATGATATCAATGTTACTACTTCATCGTAGTCGGCTTTGGAACATTTCGTTGATTGACAGCTAGCAGCACCGTAGCGTGAGGTTGGCCGGGTTGGCCCCCGCCAAGGGCGCCAAGCACCAGGGGGCTTAAAATAACAAAACGACTACAAAGTCCAAAGGTTTATAGTGAGAATAGTTTGAGTTATTCAGAGCAAACAAAGAATATTTCTTTTACCTCAAATCAACATGTCAAATAATTTGGTCTTAGTTTTGACCGCTGTTTCGGATTATCCAATACTTCCAAAACCGGATACAAGGGCCAAGAAGAAGTCTAAAAATCTCATATTCGAAAATTTATATGAAATTTGTGGATCGGATTATTACTAATGTTGTGTGTTTTTACTGGGTTTTACAAAAGCTCAGTGACAGCCAATTTCCCCGAAATTGCCAGCGTTTAGAAACCACAGTTCTCCGTGTTCTAGAACATTTGATCGAAGGGCCCTTCCACTCCAATCTCGTGTTTAGAATCAAATGAGCGTAAATTAATTGATCGATTTCTCATAGTCGATGTTTTCTTTCTACCAATGTAGCGAATTGCGGTACTTTTCCGAAGATTTTACAGTTTAAGAAAAAATGATAGATGATGAAGAGAAATCGGTCAATAAAGTTACGCCCTTATGATTTTAAACGCGAGTAATAATCCATTCAGAAAAAAAACTCCATGCAGTTCGAAAAACAATCTTTATAGCCGCATTTGACCCGACAGTAATAATGTACCTTGCTAAAATGACTACATTGGTTATCATTTTCAAGATTCTCGTAGATTAGCAACCGGAGACGAGCCAGCCTAGGGCTGGAGACTTTCATCCTTAATGAAGACAAAAAAAAATTTAAAAAAAATAGATTAGAATTTTTTTTCCGCATTACAAACAGCACGTGCTATAAAAGCATTCATCACCCTACTTGACCACCTGGCCCTCTTGCTTCCGCTTGTGATTCCGACTATTTCAAAGTAGGATTTTTCTTGATCCGAATAGTTCCGATAGCGATTTCGACCTTTTTTCGATCCATTTCAAAGTTTTGTACATGTACAATTTGTACATTATTTGTTACGTTTTTAAAATCTCTCTAATCATCTACCATATACAATAAACTTTTTATTCTTTCTTTTACGTAAGATTCAAAATATAGATTGAATGTTAAATACAGCACTTTTTTCCTTAGTAAGGGAGGGGCGCCCAAAAAACAGTTCGCCAAGGGCGCCGGGAATCCACGCTACGGCTCTGACAGCTAGTCTAATGACATTTGGTCAAATGACATTTCATCGAAAGGACGTTTAGTCGAAGGGACATTTGGTCGAATGAAAATGGTTTTCTTATTCTTTTCATTGAAACTCTTTCTTTCACTCAATATTTATACAATAGTTCAGAATGAAATTGTCTTCCAAACATAATTCGTTTATTATTGGCCGAAAATTTAATTCCGACCTAATGGTCATATGAATTTCTGGTGCAATGGTGACTGAATTTCTTTTGACCAGGTGGTATAGATTCATCGTAATCGGTTAGAGGGGTTCGCCAAAGTCAATATCCAGTTGGAAATATTCTCGGGATATTCACCGTTTTCGTATTATTTATTATTTTTATTGACCCATCATTCTTTGGACAATATTGGAGCAATAATTATATGACTTTCAGAAAACCCGAATAAATCATTTATTTTTTTAATGTTAATGACTAAAGTTCTTTTCTTTCAAATAGCCATTCGACGGAACGTTGTTAGACTAAATTTACCAAGATTTTTAATTCGAAAACTCGCTTTCGACCAATCGTCATTCGACCAAATGCACGAAGATTTTTCATACTAAAATCAGATTTCGACTAAATGTCAATTCGACCAAATGTCCTTTCGACCAAACGTCATTCGGCCAAATGTCCTGCGTATCTAGTGGATTAAAAAAACATTTTCGACTAAATGTCCTTTCGACCAAATGTCCATTCGACGTAATGTCTTTTCGACCAAATGTCATTCGACTAAATGTCATTCGACGAAATGTCTTTCGACGAAATGGTATAGATTTACATTGGACTAGTCATACGGGAAGACGAGGAGAGTTTCGACATGCGCGGAACCAGAGGAGCCCGTAAAGCCATTAGAGTCACCTCGACTATCAAGTGGCAACGGGACAGGGATAACTCTTCTAATGGTAGGTGGACCCATCGGCTGATACCTAGCGTATCAAGATGGGTTAATAGGAGGCATGGGGAAGTCCACTTCCATCTGACACAGTTCCTGTCAGGCCATGGCTGCTTTAGGTGGTACCTACATAGGTTTGGGCATACGGACTCTCCCGTCTGCCCAGACTGCCCAGGGGTCGACGAAACTGCCGAGCACGTACTATTCGTATGTCCTCGTTTCGTCGATGTTAGGAGCGGAATGCTTGAGGTGTGCGGGAGGGACACTACTCCGGATAATCTTATCCAGAGGATGTGTCTAAAGGTTGAAAAGTGGAACGCGGTCTCGGCCGCTACCACTCAGATTGCTAGCATCTTGCAGCGCAATTGGCGCGCCGAGCAGCAGTCGGATAGCGCGAATAGTGGGTAGCTAGTCTCGAGGGTGAGGTACCAGCGGGTAGTTAGCTAAGTAGTAGAGGAACTAGTGGGTAGCTAGTTATGAGGTAGAGGAACTAGTGTGTAGCTAGTATGTGGGCGTGCGTAGTCGCACGGACCCCTCCCAAAAGTATTGCCGAAAAGACTGTTCCGGGGAGCAGGGTCTGTGAACAGGGTGGTTTTAGCGGGTCGGCAGTAGCTAAACCCCGTTCGCCGGTAGCCCACCGGTGTCTGGATGCAGATTCCCACCCCACTGGAAAAAAAGGTTTCTAAGCCAAGGTACCATTTCTGCGTTCGTATATCATGAGGCTAACATGATGATACTTCTATGCCCAGGGAGTCGAGACAATTTCCGAGAAAATCGTCTAGACCGGCACCGGGAATCGAATCCAGTCACCCTCAGCATGGTCTTGCTTTGTAGCCGCGCATCTTACCGCACGGCTAAGGAGGGCTCATACAATATTTATATAAGAATCTTGCATTTTCACATATGCCCAGTTCTTATACAGGTTTTGTTAGGTTCTTATTCCGAATTGTTAGAAAATGTAACAATTATCAGTTGGGTGTTGTTCAGCTTAGTATAGCGTAGCATAGAACCCTTGCACAAATCGTAGATGGAATTGCAGTGATGAACTGTTACCGACAGAATCGGCAACAGTGAATAGCCTTAATAAATTTAGATTCTAAACGACTAAAAAGTATCATTGCAAAACAAAAATATAACTTTTAAGAACTATATCTATAAACTAATTAGAATAGGAAATAAATAGAAGTATTATTGTTAAAAGATTTAAAAAAACTTAAATGATTAGCTTACTGTAAAATATTTGAGAACCTCTGAAATTAAATTCAAAATTTGTATGACACAATCTAAAAGTTTATATGAAATGGGAATTATTTGAACCCGACAACACCAGACGCGGGAGGAAATGAGACAAGCTGGAGTAACGGAGGAGTGGTGGAGGTGAAGGTAGGAGAGGAGATGATTATGGAGAGATTGGAAAAAATAGGCTGAAGAAAAGACTTCAGTCCGG
The DNA here is from genome assembly GCF_024139115.2 of Armigeres subalbatus. NCBI lineage: Eukaryota > Metazoa > Arthropoda > Insecta > Diptera > Culicidae > Armigeres > Armigeres subalbatus. The sequence continues at coordinate 11,345 of NW_026943243.1, read as the reverse complement.
ATAGCTAGCAAGCTACACGTTGTTTCCGAAACGCTAGACAGAAAATTTTACGGTTTGTTCTTTTCTGAGCTTGTCGTATGCTCACTATGTGAAGTGGTCAGAGTTGTGCTCTATTAAGATGGAGACGAGATATCCACGCCGCAATCGAACGAGACCCTTCCTCAATACCAGGACCACCGTATTCCTAAACCTAGTGTCAATGGTTTAAGGAATATTCTTCAACCCTGATCCACGATATCGGCTACTTCGTGCACGGCAAACATCTCGGACAAAAGTCAGCTAAAGTCAGCCAAGCCTACCAGTGTATAAAGATTATCCGCCAATACGACTTGCGTCGTTCTCTCAACAACGTCATTCGACACTTCCAGTAGACTCCGGCGACCACCACGTGACTGCGGTTCGCACTAGGTATGTCTCCATCTCCCCTCCTGCGACATCAAAATGGGCCCCAACGAATAGGATAAGAAAAAGACTAAAATATTGTAATATTGCCCCCCCCCCCTTAATTATAGTCTAAAAATGCTCAATTCAATATTTTATCTTTAAAACTCAAAAGAGCAATTCCCCGATTTATGAAAATTGGCCTTCCCTAGTTTGCTCGATAATTTGCAGGTAAGCTTAGGGTTGCTCAGTTTTCCCCCGTCCAAAGCCGACAAAGCTGAATAGCGACTGAGGTAACTTTTATGGTGAGCTGGCCTAGGCGTATGGACGTCGACACCTCAGGACATGTGGATGTCCATCGGTAGTTACAGAACATATCCAAGGTCTATGTAGATTCTGCCAAAATCTACAATCAAGCTGGTTAGGACTTAAGCAAATTTTCTCTACACATCTGCTTAAAAAAACGCGCTTTGAACCATAACTGCTTTCATAGACGAAGGAGATGAAAAAATGGTAAATATATAAAACTGAATATACAATGAATTCTTCCTAGCTCGATGTTCTGTAACTCGATATTTTTCCTTACTCTATGAAATTTAAAGTTCCTTGAATCTAGCATACTGCGTTTCCTCTGTAAGTCGATATCTCCCTTACTCGATATTCTCTGTGTCGAAGTTATTTTCCAATTGTTGTCGCTAAGTTGATGTTGTCAGAAACATTTACATGCACGATATAGGTTGGAAGTTGGATGTGAAAAGCGATAAGCGTGAATATCCGTTTGTGATATTGATTGTCAAATTCTTGAAGAAATTTTTCCAGCTTTTAGTAACTTCATGGAAACTGAGATTACAAATTAAATTTCAACAAAAAAACCTCATCCTATTTTTATTTGTTTATTTTTTATTTCTTCCATTTCTCGGCCTCTTAACTTAACAGAGATGCCTGGCCCAGTCTCACTGTTGAGACCGGAGAACGTAGATCTGAACATATACAGAGTTGTGGAATAAGGAAGTATAGTTCTTTTATAGACTAGTTGAACAATGAGTGATGAACTTATAAAACAAATTTAAAAAAATCACTTTTTTAACTAGAGTTGAAATAGTTGAATGATTCCAAGATTCGTTAATTTAAGGGTCCTTCCGAATTCCCAGTAACTATGCGTAGTTACAGAAATTTTGAACTCTGACGAAAACCTAAAAGAATTTCTCACAGATTATCGTAGTTCCTATTTAAAACCGAAGTGAGTTCGGATCTAAATCCTCCCGGATCTCAATGTTATTTTTTTCAAAAATGTCAAAATATTTCCAGAATTAAAAAACAAAGAAAAAATTGACAAAAATCTCGCAGAATCTCAAACATTAGTGTAAATATTAGGATATTTTAAGTAGTTTGTTTATTTGGTAGGCTCAGTCGTGTATGACACTTTGCGAAGCCCCAATTCTTTAGTATGAAAAAAATATGATCATAAACTCCTAATAATAGAGATTGCATTTAAATTTCCTTATTATGGACCCCATGATATCAACAAAATTTCATTTCTTCGTTTCTACGTTTATCAAGAGAGGGATTTTTCTTAGCTTCCAGTCTCACAATGCTAGATTTTTTTCATTTAAATTATGTTTCTTATTTATATGGAGCGTGAGAAAACAACAGAACTCCTTCTTTCCCCGATAGCCCTTACGTAATAAGTGCATGACCATCGCAAATTTCAAAGTGCTCTAAAAAATCGGAAATTATACAATTATTATGAAATTGAGAAAAAAGTACGGGCCTTTACTTGAACGTTTACTAAAGCTTTCCGCGTAGCATACAAACATAAATAAAAAATATCCTTAAACTTCAAAGCTGATTAAGAAAACCTTGTGAAAAAAATTAAAAAAATAAAAACACTCAAACTAGCTACAATTAAATAACATCGCGATAAACAATGCTCAGACTGCACCACGCATTTATTTATAATTAGCATAATTGATATGAAAATTATACACGTAGTGATTCAATCACACCATTACTCAAATTCAGTTTAATTGATTGCATATTGAGTGATGTTAACAGCATGACAAGTGAGCAGATAAGCATAAAAAGAGCCTTGGCAGCCCATGCGTGTAGTGCTCTATATCGCCTTAAAATTAACTCTTAAACAACTGGGGCCATGGTCCCCCCGAGACCGGAACTCTAGTTACGCCTATGTATAACGTATTATAATATTTAGATAGATCAGATAAATGAAAAACGCAATGGTTAAGAAGGACATAGGTTAAGAAGAGTGTCCAATACTTGCTCATAAATTTACTATTCAAACTCAATTTGACTACCTCTCAAAGTCGCACATCATAGTCGAACAGAGAACTTTAAAAATCATAAGCTCAGCACATTGTTAAACTTTTTTTACATCTTTATTAAGGAGACTTTCAGCCCAAGGCTGGCTCGTCTCGTTTGTTAAACTTTCCCAATGTGCTGAATTGTGATAAAACGAAAGCGTTAGCTCGACCTCAAATAAAGATAGTGAACAAATAAATAGGCCAAATTGAATTCTACCCATGATCGCATGTTTGTAACACTCGCATTTTTGCCTGTGAATCGTTCAAACAGTAAAATAAGCTTTGCTATCTTGCTTATCTGTGGTGAGCTGGAAATGAATGAGTTTCTGCGAAGGATTGACAAACGATTTACAAAATCAACCAAAATGCAAATGTTACAAATATGCGATCATGGGCAGAATAAGGTAAATCACTACTTGGGCCTATGGACCCGGTTCCCGGCTCACTGCACAGAAAACTAATGATTTATACTGTTTGGAAGTCGTAGGTTTATGGTTGATAATTTTTAAAAAGTCTCCCATTTATTTTTCACAATACTCAATATTTTTCAATCACTTGTTTTACTCCTAATTGATCCAATTGTAGAAAATAAAAATGTAGATTTCAAAATTTCGCTCTTTGATGCCACATCACTGAGCCGGAGTGATTCTTTCCACTTTTACAAAACGGTATCATCGAAAAGACACCTACCTGAAAATCGTCACAGTGCTCGATACGACCATTGCTAGAAGCTGTTAATCATCACACCATAATTCTAAACACACGCACTTCAATTATTCTTATTTGTTATTACTTGAATAAAATGCGGAAAGTAAATCTGTCCAGCGTACGAAGATTACAAAAAAAAACAAAAAATTAACTTAGATGCTTATTTGTAGCTTGGCGTTGTTTGTTGGGAAGTGAGGTGTGTGAAGTGAGAAGTTAGAAATGAATAGTGGGAAGTGAAAAGTTAAACGTTTGAAGTGAGACATTTGAAGTAAGAAGTGAGTAGTGGGAAATGATAAATGAGAAAAGAGTTAAGTTAGAAGTGAAAAATTCGAAGTGCGAAGTGAGTAGTGAGAAGTGAAAAGTAAGAAGTAAGAAGTGAAAAGTTAAAAAAGTTAGTAGTTGGAAATGAGAAGTCCCAAGTGAGATGTTAGAAGTTATAAGAAGGAAATGAGGAGTGAAATGTGAAAAATGAGAAACGCGAAGTGAGAAGTGAGATGTACTAAGTAAGAAATTAAAAATGAATAGTGAGAAGTGAACAGTTGAAAGTGGGAAGTGAGACACTCGAAGTAATAAGTGAGAAGTGAGAAATAAGAAGTACGAAGTTAGAATTGAGGAATTTGAAGTGCGAAGTAGTAGTGAGAAGTTAAAAGTGATGAGTGAGAAATGAGAAGCCAGAAGTGAGATATAAGAAGTTATAAGCGAGAAATGAAATGTGAAAAATGATATCTGTAAGGTGAGAAGTGTCAAGTTAAAGATGAGAATTGAGAAGTTTGAAGTGAAAAGTGAGCAGTGAGAAGTGAGCAATAAAATTGAGAAACGCGAAGTTAGAAATTTGAAGTGAGTAGTAGGAAATAGAAATGGGAAGTGAGAAGTTGAAAGTGATAAATTTGAAGTGCAAAGTATTAGTGAGAAGGGAAAAGTTCGAAGTTGAAAGTGATAAGTGAGAAAGAAAAGTCAAAAGTGAGACATAAAAAGTTATAAGTGAGAAGTGATAAATGAAAAATGAAAAGTGCGAATTGAGAAGGGAGATGTGTGAAGTGAGAAGTGATAAATGAATAGTGAGAAGTGAGTAGTTCGTAAGTGATAAATGAGTAGTGGGAAGAATGAGGAAGCGACATATGCAAAGAGAGAAGTAAATAGTGAGAACTAAGAAATGAGTGAAAAGCGAGTTATGAGAATGGAATAGTAAGAAGTGAGAAGTAACGACCGAGGAACGAGAACGAAGAAACGAGATTTTCTCCCTTTCCTTCTTTAATTTTTCTTATTTCTTTTTCCTTCTGTCCTATATCTCTCCACTCATTACTCACTACTCAACATCTCACTTCTTCAACCGTTTCTTCTCCAACTCCATTTAATTCCACCAATTATTTCGATATCTTTGCAGATAGGTATTTCGACCACAACTGTGTGGTCAAAATACGTATCTACAAAGATATCGAAATAATTGGTGAAATTAAATGGAGTTACTTAACTCGTCTTAGACGGTTGAATACATTCCACTGAAAAGAGCTTAAAATATTTTTTCGGATCTCACTTCTTACTTCTCAATTATCATCTCTCTCTTCTCCTACTTCTCACTTCGCAAATATCTCATCTCACTGTTCACAACTCACTTCTCACTTCTCAAATCTCATTTCTCACTTTCCATTACTCACATGTTACTGCACACATCTTACTACTCAATACTCACTTCCGTTTTTCAGTACTCGCTTCTCATTTCTCTATACTCATTTCAAACATCGCATTTCTCACTTCTCAGTTCTCGCTGTTCGCTATTCATTTCGAACATCTTACTTCTCACTTCACTTAATAAGAAAAGAAATTTTAATTATTCGGCCAAACGGCATTCGGCCAAATATAAATGTATTCCCTATTTCGATACCTCCCCAACTCGATGGTCCCTTCAATATCGAGTCTGGGAGAATCCACAATGCAAACGGAAAGGGACGAATGAAGACATTAAAAAAACGTACTAAATTTGAATTGTACGATTCCATTTTCCCACGTCGGCTTTACGGGCAAAAGTAATACTTTCGACTGTGATTTAATGCTTTAGAGATGGCATTTCAGACTTGACAAATCATCTCGTCTGACGAAAGTGCGATGAGATCAGTCACAAAACGTTGTTGCTCCTTACCCAATGCTTCACGGCGACTTTCAACTCTTCAGTACCCACTATCTATTTTGTTCGTAGAGCCGCATCGTCTTCAGAATGTCCAACATCTGTTCCATCTTAAACTGTAAACTCCACACTGATTTACAAGAAGGGTGGTCGGTATTGGCCATTTTTTGATAAATACCGTTATTCGGTATTTGGTGGAGTCAATACCGGTAATACCGGTAAAACCGGTATTTGTTAAAATTTCAGATATTAAAAAAACCTTTGGGCGAAGAACAATATTTATTGATAAACTTCAAGTGTAAAAACCATTGCCAGCTTAGCAAAGAGAAATTTAAGTAGACATAACATACTGAGCAATTCATCTCGTAATCCGCTTCGGATTTTGTTGACAATGTTGCCAGCTGCTGAGAATGCCCTCTCCAGTTCAATCGAAGTTGGACGAATGTTTCCAAGAGCGTCGAAAATCAGTCTCAAGTATTTTCCTTTAATCCCTTTAGAGAAGGGTTCGTAATGCTCACTCAATCTCAGGAGCACAGGATGCTCCCTCACGAAAATTTTCGGGGAGAAATCGCTTTTCAGGAATGAAAAACAGCTCTCCAGGATAACAATTTTTCACTCACTTCGATTGCCGCCAATCGTTGGTTTGTTTCTTTTCTTTCATATTCGAGCTTTTTCGTGTATCATTAATGTACATTATAGTAACTTATGTGGAACAAATAACTTAATGCTTACATGCAAATAGCGTGCTGGTGTGGCTAGAGTAAGCTCATCCCTACGGCTCTTACTGTTACTGTTCTGGGTTTGAATCCCGGCGCGGCCATACAAAGTTGTAATTGTTCTGCGATAATTCTCGCGAAAAGTGAGTAAGAGATTGTGTTGGATCGAAAAAAGATTTTTATCTAATAGTTCGTTTATCTTCCAAGGCTAATTCTAGAGTAAATATTGATGGGTGAGAGATGATCCTCAACATAAACAACGAAAAAAGATTTTCCCATGGCCCGAAAAACGCTTGCTTTGGTCTCATGGAAACGAAAAATCGAAACACTGCTTTAGATTCACTGTAGGAGAATTCTTTACGAATTGCTTGCAAGGATCCTGGCGTCAACGTAATTGCCACCAGCAAAGCAAGTATTTTGCTCTGCTGCAGTCTCTTTACGAGTTGTTCTTTTACCGATAAACCAGAAAAATCGTCCATAGAGGTATCTTCTATGCACCGGTCGTCAGGTGTGGTCGTTGCCTATGCATTCTGCTCTGATGCACGAATGATTAGACGCTTCAAGATCTCGTCCACTTGCTTAATCAAAGATGGATGTCTTGAAGAAAATGCCAAAATCATGTCTGATCAAGTTTGAAAATGACAAAATCATGCAGCTTCAAAACGATCAAAGTTTTTTGAGCGACTGCCTGAAACTCATAGAACCGTTCGAGCATGGATAACATGCTATTCTAGCGTGGCTTGGTGTCAGCCACAAATACAAGTTCTTTTCCAAATTCAGAACGGACATATTTTTGCAGCAAATCATTTTTCACATGTGATCTCCGGAAGAGAATTACTACGGCACTTACCATTTTCACAATTTCATTGAAGAAAAAAAGTCACTGGCTATTCGTCATTAATGAATAATCACGTATGAATTATGACGATGGTTGTTCGGAAACGATCCAGCCTAGGGCTGAAAGTCTTCTTGATAAAGATAAAAAATGGCGATGATTATCGATTTTTGTGGTGGCGTGAACGTTTTCAATGACGCTTACTTGTACAATGGTTCATTCATGCGCGTATTCAATTGTTGTAAGTGTTTCTGGCACGGCGAATCTTTAACTTGGCTGAAAACTATTCGAGATTTTGTATACCAACAGCAAAGTTTGAAATACCATCTATTGGGTCAATCTGGGAAACGAGGGCTAAGTTATATTATTGTATGTACTAACTTTCTTCTGGAAGGAGATTCTCTATTCATCCCGTGGCTTCGCATAAGTTTCTCTGCTTATGGAGCCACCCAACCCATTTTTGGCTCTTCATACAGTAGTTTGATGAAATACAAACAATAATATAATCATGATCAAATCGTTTGTCAGATATGGCCAGTGCTATCGGCAGGTGCCTTGCTACAATAGATGGTAGTATCATCATCGTCATCATCAACAGCAAAGTTTGAAATACCGAACATACCGGTATTTTCCGTCTCTAAAACCGGTATTTTCGGTATTCAAAATTGGCCGGTAATACCGGCTTCGGTATTACCGGTTAGACCACCCTATTTACAAGCGACGGTCATTGCCGCAGATAGAGGAAAACGAAAAAAAAGGTAACCAGGTGAGGCAGTCGGTAAGCTAACGTAATCGTTCCTCCGTGCGGGACACGATTAGAAGCGTCTTGATGCCGAAACAACTTGCTAGGCCATTGATGGTGTTGAGAACTATATCACGAAAAGGTTGTTCCGGAAACGTTCCTCAAGAACAGACAGCCTAATTTTTGCTAATTTATATTTGTTTTCTTTCTCTATTTACGAGAATCTTTTCGATGTAAAGTTGGCCTTATCATTCGATATTGGAAAGATTGATATGTTGTTATTTTTGTTTGTTTACTCAATTAATGGGAAAAATGTTATGATGAAACTTAAAAAAAAAAAAAATTAAATTTGTTTTGTAGATGAATTGTGTATGCAAAAATTGTATTAGAAAATTGAGCAATTTTTGGCGAGATAAAGTTCGTCGGGTCAGCTAGTCTTTTTATTTTTTTTTTCTTTCATATTTTTATGTTTTATATTCATATTATTGTGTTTTCATATTTTTTTTATTTTAATATATACACATCTCTATATTTTATAATTTTATACATAAATATTTTCATTTTCTTTGTATTTTCATGTTTCAGTACTAATTCATTTTCATATTGCCATATTTTTTATACTTCTATTACGCTAGGCTCGGAAGCCTCCTTTCAAGAGGCTTGGAAGCCTCCTTTCAAGAGGCTTGGAAGCCTCCTTTCAAGAGGCTTGGAAGCCTCCTTTCAAGAGGCTTGGAAGCCTCCTTTCAAGAGGCTTGGAAGCCTCCTTTCAAGAGGCTTGGAAGCCTCCTTTCAAGAGGCTTGGAAGCCTCCTTTCAAGAGGCTTGGAAGCCTTCTTCCAGAAGCTTGGAAGCCTCCTTTCAAGAGGCTTAGAAGCCTCAATTGAAGAGGCTTGGAAGCCTCATTTGAAGAGGCTTAGAAGCCTCCTTTCAAGAGGCTTGAAAGCCTCCTTTCAGGAGGCTTGGAAGCCTCCTTCCAAGAAGCTCGGAAGCCTCCTTCAAGAGGCTCGGAAGCCTCCTTTCAAGAGGCCAGGAAGCCTCCTTTCAAGAGGCCTGGAAGCCTCCTTCAAGAGGCCCAAGCCTCCTTCCAAGAGGCCCGGAAGCCTCCTTCCAAGAGGCTCAGGAAGCCTCCTTCCAAAGGCTCGGAAGCCTCCTTCCAAGAGGCTGGAAGCCTCCTTTCAAGAGGCCTGGAAGCCTCCTTCCAAGAGGCTCGGAAGCCTCCTTCCAAGAGGCTTGGAAGCCTCCTTCCAAGAGGCTCGGAAGCCTCCTTCCAAGAGGCTCGGAAGCCTCCTTCCAAGAGGCTCGGAAGCCTCCTTCCAAGAGGCTCGGAAGCCTCCTTCCAAGAGGCTCGGAAGCCTCCTTCCAAGAGGCCCGGAAGCCTCCTTCCAAGAGGGCTCAAGCCTCCTTCCCAGAGGCTCGGAAGCCTCCCTCCAAGAGGCTCGGAAGCCTCCCTCCAACCGCCTCGGTCGCCTCCCTCCAAGAGGCCCGGAAGCCTCCTTCCAAGAGGCTCGGAAGCCTCCTTCCAAGAGGCTCGGAAGCCTCCTTCCAAGAGGCTCGGAAGCCTCCTTCCAAGAGGCCCGGAAGCCTCCTTCCAAGAGGCTCGGAAGCCTCCTTCCAAGAGGCTAGGAAGCCTCTTTCCAAGAGGCTCGGAAGCCTCCTTCCAAGAGGCCTGGAAGCCTCCTCCAAGAGGCTCGGAAGCCTCCTTCCAAGAGGCTCGGAAGCCTCCTTCCAAAAGGCTCGGAAGCCTCCTTCCAAGAGGCCTGGAAGCCTCCTTCCAAGAGGCTCAGAAGCCTCCTTCCAAGAGGCCTGGAAGCCTCCTTCCAAGAGGCTCGGAAGCCTCCTTCCAAGAGGCTCGGAAGCCTCCTCCAAGAGGCCTGGAAGCCTCCTTCCAAGAGGCTCAGCCTCCTTCCAAGAGGCTCAGAAGCCTCCTTCCAAGAGGCTCGGAAGCCTCCTTCCAAGAGGCTCAAGCCTCCTCCAAGAGGCCTGGAAGCCTCCTTCCAAGAGGCTCGGAAGCCTCCTCCAAGAGGCTCGGAAGCCTCCTTCCAAGAGGCTCTGGAAGCCTCCTTCCAAGAGGCCTGGAAGCCTCCTTCCAAGAGGCTCGGAAGCCTCCTTCCAAGAGGCCTGGAAGCCTCCTTCCAAGAGGCCTGGAAGCCTCCTTCCAAGAGGCTCGGAAGCCTCCTTCCAAGAGGCCTGGAAGCCTCCTTCCAAGAGGCCTGGAAGCCTCCTTCCAAGAGGCCTGGAAGCCTCCCCTTCCAAGAGGCTCGGAAGCCTCCTTCCAAGAGGCTTGGAAGCCTCCTTCCAAGAGGCTTGGAAGCCTCCTTCCAAGAGGCTCGGAAGCCTCCTTCCAAGAGGCTTGGAAGCCTCCTTCCAAGAGGCTCGGAAGCCTCCTTCCAAGAGGCTCGGAAGCCTCCTTCCAAGAGGCCTGGAAGCCTCCTTCCAAGAGGCCTGGAAGCCTCCTTCCAAGAGGCCTGGAAGCCTCCTTCCAAGAGGCCTGGAAGCCTCCTTCCAAGAGGCCTGGAAGCCTCCTTCCAAGAGGCCTGGAAGCCTCCTTCCAAGAGGCCCGGAAGCCTCCTTCCAAGAGGCTTGGAAGCCTCCTTCCAAGAGGCTCGGAAGCCTCCTTCCAAGAGGCTCGGAAGCCTCCTTCCAAGAGGCTCGGAAGCCTCCTTCCAAGAGGCTCGGAAGCCTCCTTCCAAGAGGCTCGGAAGCCTCCTTCCAAGAGGCCCGGAAGCCTCCTTCCAAGAGGCTCGGAAGCCTCCTTCCAAGAGGCTCGGAAGCCTCCTTCCAAGAGGCTCGGAAGCCTCCTTCCAAGAGGCTCGGAAGCCTCCTTCCAAGAGGCTCCTCCTTCCAAGAGGCTCGGAAGCCTCCTTCCAAGAGGCTCGGAAGCCTCCTTCCAAGAGGCTTGGAAGCCTCCTTCCAAGAGGCTCGGAAGCCTCCTTCCAAGAGGCTCGGAAGCCTCCTTCCAAGAGGCCTGGAAGCCTCCTCCAAGAGGCTCGGAAGCCTCCTTCCAAGAGGCCTGGAAGCCTCCTTCCAAGAGGCCTGGAAGCCTCCTTCCAAGAGGCTCGGAAGCCTCCTTCCAAGAGGCTCTGGAAGCCTCCTTCCAAGAGGCCTGGAAGCCTCCTTCAAAGAGGCTCGAAGCCTCTTTCAAAGAGGCTCGAAAGCCTCCTCTCAAGAGGCTCGGAAGCCTTCTTTCAAGAGGCTCGGAAGCCTCCTTTCAATAGGCTCGGGAGCCTTCTTTCAAGAGGCTCGGAAGCCTCCTTTCAAGAGTCTCGGAAGCCTCCTTTCAAGAGGCTCGGATGCCTCCTTTCAAGAGGCTCGGAAGCCTCCTTTCAAGAGGCTCGGAAGCCTCCTTTCAAGAGACTCGGAATCGTCCTTTCAAGAGGTTTGGAAGCATCCTGCTAAGAGGCTCGGAATCCTCCTTTCAAGAGGCTCGGAAGCCTCCTTTCAAGAGGCTCGGAAGCCTCCTTTGAAAAGCTCGGAAATGTCCTTTCAAGAGGCTTGGAAGCATCTTTTCAAGAGGCTGGGAG
>NW_026943242.1:0-19359 GCF_024139115.2 Armigeres subalbatus | reverse complement strand
AGGCCGGAGGTTGCATCAAAAGATATCAAAACTACATTTAGAAAGCTCGTACAGCTGAATCTATAACCTTAAGTCGTATCCGGTTATAGTCACCACCAATCATGCTACAATCGAGCTTATCGAACAACACTCATCGCTCTCCCATGTACAACGCAAGGTTGCACCTGAATACTGGAATTCTACAAGAGTTGCACCGTTCAAAGCCACCACAAATTCAACAACCTGGGTCCAATTTCAGCAATAGAGCCGGACCAATCTTTAAAACTCCTGATCAAGCAAACGCAATGCCGATTTATTTTTCGCAAGAAATCGAGTTTCTTGAGAAGCACGAAAGATGCTTACGGCAAGGATTTTTCATTCAAGTCTCAATTGAAATCACTACCACCCGTTCGTAGATGCAGATGGGTTAGCTTCGAATCACCGCTCGACTACAACAGCTCAATGTTCCGCATTCGACTTCCAAAACATCCCGCTAGTGGTGTGTTGCCCTCAAAGGCACACCTCACAATCCATATCGTGAAGCACTCATTTGCGAATGCTGCATGCGGAGTCCACAACTTCTTCTGTCGACACTGCAGCGGTGCTACTGGCCAATAATACGAGGTCGTGACCTCGCAAAGAAAGAAAGTTTTCGAGAGTATATCACATGCTTCCGATACAGTTCCCGAAGCATTGGAGCAGGTGTATGGGACCACTACCAGCTGTTCGTATCCTGCGTCGGCGCGCCGTTTGCCGCAGTGGCGTCGATTGTTGCAGGCCATTTTCCATTCGTTTCCAAATCGTCGCCGATTCCGTCGGTGAATATACACGTCGCTAATATTTTCATGTGTATGTCGTCGAAAGCCGTACACATCGACATAGTGTACAATCTGACGTCCAACGCATTCATCAGTAATGCTAAAACGTCTCGTCGGCGGACATCGTGGTCGTGTATCCAATATCTACTGCGACAATGATACGCGTACGTTTGTCGGAGCAAACGTATGCTCGAGGAAAATCGAAACCAGTTCGACGCAATCCACAAATCGCTTTACCACAAAACTTCTGCGCCGAAACAGGAATCACCTTCATTCCAGTCCCGCTCGTTCGCCACCACTTTGGGGGCCTTTGGAGAGGAAGCTTCCGTAAAGACCTTCAAAGTATCACCTGTATCGTGCATGATGAAAGGACACGATGATCAACACTGATGACTTCCACACCCTTGATCATCCAGATCAATTATAATGAATTCCGTCCACTCCTGTCCGATGTCGTCGGACCAGCTTGAATTATTGTTGCCGCTTACTCCAGACCATTTGCTCGTGGGAGAGTACCACTTTGTTCCCTCCCAGGCCCGATTTATCTAACACCCCAATTAATCGCCTTTGATTCGTTCCAGAAAATGCAAAGAGGTCTCCAGCATTTCTGGAAAGCATGAATACACGAGATTACGTGGCAAAGCCAACTCCAGGACCATCAAAAAGTGGCCCTCAATCCATCCGGATGTCGTGCAAGGTAATTGGGACGCTCGTGCTGCTTAAGGACGATAATGCTCCGCCAATGAGATGGAACCTCAGTCCCGGGCTCAACAGGTGTTTCCCAGTATGGACGGACGTGTCCAGGTATTACAGGTTCGTACTGCCCTTGGCCAATATCGACGGGCAATCACCAAAGTCTGTCCACTCCCCATCGATACATCCCAGGAAGCTACTACCCATTTAGCATAGAAACGCCTGGTATTTGTTGAAAGTGAAAGCGCTTTCAACAGGGGCCATTTTATGTTGGCGATGGTTTTGAATATTAGGAATTTGAATTGAGTGTCATAGGGTGTATTGTTGCCAGATTTTAGAACCCTATTGTTTTGACAACGTAAGGTTGCACTCAAAATGTATCTCAATGCCTTCTATGGGCCAAGCGACACTCGAGGAGAGTCGATCTTGATTTTTATATTTAGTTATTATCTCCGATTAATCTGATCCAGTATCATGCCGTACTCACAACGCAATATGACCAGAAATGGATGTAGAGTGGGATAGAAGCGGAGATAGAAGTTTAGGCTCGTCAGTCAGTTTTCGTTATCGTTCGAATAAATCCTCGATACGAGGGAGAATTGCACGCTAGTATATTTGATATTCAGTTAATATTTATTGAATCGCGAATCAAAGAACTGATACCGAAATCGTCCCCGTTGTGCTAAAACTTCATCCCGTCGTTGTTGGTCTGCGCACGCGTTATTCTGGTGCTGTTGGTGTGATTGCTGCTGTTTTATGTTGGCCGTCGCTGTGGGCCGTGCTCGTCGAACTTTCGCCAGGTTTGGCTACATCCATCGTAAATTCCTGTAAGAGTTCCTTCGGAAATACCTTCAGCAATTCCATTGCACAATCTATCTTAAAATCTATCAGGCTTTGAAAATTTCTTCGATAATTCATTTTGAATTTTCTCCAGGAATTTCTTCGAGCATATCTTCTGATAGTTCTTTAGAAATTCTTTCCACTCCAGGAATTTTCTCCATAGATAATTTAGAATATAACTCCTTCATTTTTTCCGAATGAAATTTTCGAAGGTGCTTTTTTAAATAATTTTTGATGGATTCCCAAAAGAATTTCTGAAGAAATTCGTAAGTGTAATTAATAAAGGCCTTTCGAGAGGTTCTACCGAGGAAAACAAAATAAAATACTGTGGGAGTTCTATGAATTATTTCTGGAGGAGTACTCGAAAGAATTTCTGAAGGATTTTCTGGCGAAATTTTGTAAGACGAAAAAATTTCTAATGGAATTTTCAAATCAGTACCTACTGGAATTTTTATATCAACTTCTAAATTAATTCAGAAATTCATTCGGAAATTACTTCAGAAACTTTCACAAGAATTCCGTCAGGGACATCTGAAGCAGTTCCTTCGAAAATTCTTGTGCTAATCCGTGTAATACTAGATCGTTTGAAAAAGCTTTTATTTGATTTAAATTAACGAGTTGTAGCACGTATTTCAGTCACAGCGATTGCTTTTCCGGCATACTTTAAATCAATTCCCTGCATAAGCGATTTTCACTCAATATTTCAACATCTTAAACTCTCATTCTCTTTCGGGACTGTAGAAAAATATACATGTCCGACGACAACAAGATGCCAGATTCATATTATTCATTTCATATTATTCATAATCATTTTTATTTGGTAGAGAAGATATATTTACTTATCCAAATTCCTTCCAAACACTTGTTACCGAATGGTAACACTTTGTGTATGGTGTTGGAATGCAGGGAAATAATTTGTCAAGTTAGTGTCTAACCGTCGTTTCAAAACGGGCGGGCGATGAACCAAAGCGGCAAAGTGGGTAGCATGAAATAGATACAGTTGCCAAAAGTATAGGCTCAGAGGCTTCGATGAAGAAAGCAAAAAACGGAGAAAGCGATCAGTCGAGGTACAAGAGACTAGGAACCTACAGCCAATTCGCATCTGTTAAGTTTTTTTTTTATTCCTCGGAATAATCGGTATTGGGAAATAAGTTCGGTGAATCAGCCCAAATAGACTGTTCGACAGTGCGACGTTCGTGAAAGAACTAAGTGGGAAGCTAGCTACGTGCGTGGGTGGTGATTGCGCCGGTTCGACGCCTCTCGCCAACTGTAGTCTGTATTATCACGAAAACGCCATCTTACAATTCAGCATACTGTTCACGACAGCCATCCGCGGGGGGGAATACCGCCAGGAATTACCATTGGGCTGGCCGACGTTTGATTATTGGTTTCGGTGGTTGACAACTATTGACCCCCGTTCTCCGGGACGACTTCCGTAGACCAAAGCTATCCGGCCGGCAGACAACCCCCAGCGAGCGGTGCGTAGTGTACAAGCCGATCGACTCCCCGAGTTTGTCAAGCCCTGCCGAGTGAGAACCACCGAGCCTGCTAATATCCTGCCCTGAGGTGCCGGGACTTCTACGTTTTTCCTGAAGGTAATTTTCTGCTGAAATCGTCGGGCGGTACTGCACCACTAACGCCATTCTGTCATACGGCGTCCTGACAACGACAGCTATCGTCCCAGTTCCCACGCATCGTGCCAAAGAACGCAGTGTTATCGGGGTCTGTCAACGGTTGGAAATTTCGAGATTTACCCCGGCCATAAGATCGTCCAGAAGCAACGCCTGGCGAACGCCGCCGGGTCATTCGACGACCATCCGGCCGCATGACGCGCCAGTGCCTAGCGTCATCCGCCATAGTGCCGCCGTTAACCGACCAAGCCATCGCCACTGTATCTCAACGCCGCTCATACCGCTCCGGGTCATTCGACGACCATCTGACCAACAACCGCCGGATCATTCGACAACCATCTGGCCGCACGACGCACCATCCGTCATAGAGCCGCCGCTAATTGATCAAGCCGCTGTATCTCATCGCCGCCCATACCGCTGAATAAATCATAGTGGTAAAGTGTAAAGAATAAAGTTTTAAGTATACAGATTCCTCACCATTCGAAACCTCCCCTCGCTTACACGCCCTGGGACCCGGGAAAAAAGAAGCCTTTCGAGCCCACCCCGGAAGTTGCCGTTGGTCAGACCAGTATCTTGGGGTCTAGGCTAATCCCCTTCCGGGGCAGCAAGAAATGCCGAGGTCATAACATTTCACACTTAAAAACAATATTTTTTTTTCATTTTTTGAAATCGAGAGAAATATAAATAACATGATAGCGTCAACATATTAAACAGTTTTCCTATTAACGATGAAGGATCATTTTCATACTCCTGGCCTTTTGGCAGTACGGTGCGGCTAGAAGTTTTTGTGCCGAGGTGATTTTTTGTTCGGTTTGAGGATAGTTTTTTAAATGTGTTCTAATATGTTTGTATAAGTTCTACTGATACGAATAAATAGAAAAGATTGAAGTGCGTGTGTTTAGCATTATGTGTGATGATAAACAGCTTAAAGCTATGGTTGTATCGAGCACTGTGACGATTTTCAGGTAGGTGTAGGTAGGAGAATCACTCGGGCAGAGTGGTGTAGCAACAAAAAGCGAAATTTTAAAATCTACATTTTTATTTTCTATAATTGGATCAATTAGGGACACGGCAGGTATTTCCGTCTATTGTCGTAGGGGCTAAAATCAACGAAAGCAACGTACATTTGCTAGAACTCCTCTATAGCAGAACGTTTCTCCTGAGCTTACGATTTGGTACGTATGAGTTTTACAAAAAAGCGTCTTTTTTATTGGTTTTCGAGACTATAACGAACAGACGAAAATACCTGCCGTGTCTCTAGGAGTGATACAAATGGTTGACAAATATTGTGTATTGTGCGATATAAATGGGAGACTTTTTAAAAAATTTCAATCATAAGCCTAAGGTTTCCAAACAGTATATACCCTTGGTTTTCAGCAGTGAGTCGGGAATCGGGTCCTTAGGCCCAAGTAGTGGTTAACACTTGTTTTTCGTAAAAAGATACCCACAGGAATTAATTCGATTGGTCATTCAGAAGATATTTCATGCATACCTTCAAAAATTCCTCCAGGAATTCCATCGTATATTACTCTGAGTAATCCATCGGTAATTCCTCCAGTGATTCATTACTAAATTCCTTCTCTTCTAGAAACACCTTCTGAAATTCCTCTAAGAATTCTTTTGGAAAATGCTCCGGAATTTCCTTAAAGAATTTCTTTAGCAATCCGCCGGAATTACTTTCAAGAATTATCAAAAAAGTCTAAAAGAAAATTTCCAAAGAACTTGAATTTCTTGAACTTCTTTGTATATTCCTCCAGGAATTCCTTCGAAAGTAGATACAAATAAAACCATTTATAATAGAAAGCTTTGAAGCTTATCTTTTGATTTGGCTGCATTGTTTTGGCTGCCACTTTTTGCAACCTTGCGAGATATTTTAGTGTAAAAATTGTGTAATTTTGTTCGTAAATCTCGAATTTCCTTCTAACAATTGAAAATATTGTTATGATTTGGTAGCCGAATGCTGTATTTTTATGTGCTGAATAAGTTTCTAGAACAATGTTCTCTTATTGATAATAACAAGGCTTTCATGACTTTCTAACGCATTTAAAATAAGTTTTAAAAATGGGCCTGGGGCAAAAAGCCCGAATGGTGGTATAAAATGAAAATGGAAAATAATGGTGAACGCATGGTTGCTTGTTTTGTTTTAATGGATTGAACGACAATCTTACGGGTTGGATGATTATGTTGCATATCGTTAAATTTAAGCGAAATGAAAGGATTTTGCTAAGAGCTGATGTCGTTGGTACGCTTCTGCTTGTTTTCGTCATCTTCGGCCGATGCTAGATCATCATTGTGGTATGTTGTCCTAAGCAGAAGTTTCCGCAGAATGAATGAAGAATTAAGCTTAGCCCCCTGCCGGATTACCTTTGCTGGAGTTTTAATTTTTTTAAACTAAACTTAACCTATTTTATACTAAGGGTACAAGGAGTTAATCGTTGCAATAGAAGATTGCAACGATTTTTGTCTAAAATTGGAAATTATTTTGTTGGACATTTGTTGCAATGTCTCAATATTAGAAATTCTATGAAGTTCATTGGTACTATACCACGGAGGCAACTTCAGAATCATTTTCAAAATTTTATTTTGAATCCTCTGGAGTGCCTTCTTTCTGGTATTGCAGCAACTAGCCCATATTGGCACAGCATACAACATGGCAGGCAGGCTTCGCTAGACCAATTAATTGGAACCCCATTCATAGTGACAATATGTCTGCTAGAAGGTTTCAAATAAGAAGCTCTCGGCTTATGTGGGAAAATTATAAGCTGAGTTTTGGAAGCATTCGGGGAAATTGCATTTTGCAAGTAAGTGGAGAAAATATCCAAACTTTTTTGCAATCTACTACAAATATTTTGAAGGCTAGCCTTCTGACTAAAATCAAGTGTCATCTGCAAACAAAGATTTTGACACCCTGGTAGTAAATCAGGTGAGTCAGAAGTAAAATGTTATACAATATGGGCCCCAGTATGCTGCCTTGGGGAACTCTTTTACAGGTAATCTTTAGAATGTGGTTTGAGAACTTTTTTTATCAGTTTACCTGAACAGTGAGCGATCTGATAAATAATTTTGGACTGCCAGACACCAGTTGTACAGAGGAAAAATGAAATATCACCGCAAACCATCAATTTTACAATATCGATAAAGCTCAATATGATATGATAACACCTTTGATTTCTCTCAAAATCAAGTAAAGAGCAACTCAGTAAAAAATATCCTTCAGATTTGTTGAGCCGAATTAAGTTTGTAACTCTTAATAACTGATGATGGTTGAATGCCCATGGCGAAAACCAATGATTGCTCATAAGGAAAAAAATAGAATTAAGAATATGAACCATGCGTCTATTATAAATAATTTTTCAAACAGTTTGCTTATTGTGGTTTCAAAGCTGTTCTAAGGAGTAAACTAAAAGCCTCAGCTGATTTTGTCCGGCTTCAAAATGCCTTTTACTTATTTTTTGGCGTTTTCCATTAATGAAATACAGTACAATCCAATACATTTGTTAAAGATAAATTAACCAAAAAAAAAGAGCTCTCAGGAAGTTTTTGATAAGTATGTAGAAAATACCATATCACCCGGTGGGACTTTCCTTACAATCTAGTCATCTCACTTCATCCAAATTGAATTCAACGAAGGGTCAAAAACATTCTCTTGATTGAGAAGTGTCTTGTTCCATAACCAGTTGTGTAACCTTAATTGGAGTAGTGTAGGATCAAGACCTAGACTAAAATTATCCGCAATATCCTCAAGAACAACTTTGGCGTAACGATTTGTTTAATAAATTTTGACTTCCTCTAAGTCATCAATTAAATGAATACCAAAAGGGTTTGAATCTGGGATCCAGACTAAATAAGTACTTTTCTTCAGTATGGTATTTCTCAGAATAGCGAAACGTTTTTAATTTCATTTTGCTGTAATCTCGCTAAATAACTTTCAACGCGAGGATCGCGAGTTCTTTGCAGTATTGCCTTCTTCTCACATTTTTAAGACGGATCAGTAGCTGAAGATCGTCGTCAATAATTTTCAATATGGAGTTGAATTATATTATTTCATTTCCGGAATTGTACGTTCTGGATTCCTTCGATATTCCAAAGATTTTCAAAGATACGAGACGCATTATCAATATCACTTTTGGTATCGAGAGGAATATCAACATCAAAATTCCTATCGATATACGTTGAAATCCCAATCCCTCTGTTAATCCAAAGTGATTGATCAAAATAACGAGAGGCTTTGTGAGATTTCAAATGTCATCGAATCCAGGAAGGATTTCTGTCAAATCTCAAATGAGCTTCCCTTAGTAATCCACACAGCTGACTTGAATCCCAGCTAAACTGAATCACAGAATTCAATTGTAAAAAGGATTTCCTATCAAGAAAAACAAGTTGGTCCATTTGGAGTGAATAGCATTCCGCAGAATCTAAATCGGATAAATAAGAATTTTACCATTGGTATTGCTTTGAGCATTATTCCATGAACGGTGGTGTTGGTAAAAAAGTCGCCAATTACGAAGAATTTTGATTTGTTGCGAGTCAGAATTTGAAGATCAGCTTTCAACAATTCATGTCTTCCATTGCATTGAAAAGGCAAGTAGGCTGCAAAGGAAGAAGTATTGACCAAAATTTGTCTCAACAGAAACTCCCAAGGCTTCTAAAACGAAAGGTTTCAAACGAAGAAAATAATTTATGTAGCACAGCGGACAATGGCGACCCCACCACATTCGCTGTCAAGACGATTCATTTCTGTAGATAAAGTAGTTTGGATCTCTTTTAATGGAGAGTCCTGGTTTTAAATACGATTTCAGTTATAATGGCAATGGAATTATTATGAACTGAAAGGAAGTACCACAATTCATCTTCTTACCCTTTAGAGAGCGGGCATTCCCATTTAGAAGATTTCTTTCACACAGATTCCTTTGAACGGAGTCCCAAGATAATTTTTTGTAATCCAACCTGAACAGGAATGAAGAGGAACATTGCATCAATCACGAGGATGCAACTTGTTCAGTTAAGATCACGTACAAAGCGGAAGTCATATACCTGAATCGGCAACATGGACCGTTATTTTCCGTTGGGACATGGGTATAAACCTCATTTTGAGAAGAGAAATTTGGTCTACCAGCAGCGATGTTTGCATACGAAATCTAAGAATTCGAATTGGAATCTTAAGAAGTGCTTGCTACCCGTAGACGAGCGGCAAAATTTGTTTGTGAATTGTGGTAGGAATTGCTCGACCGGTAATACCGGTTTCGAAATTTGAGCGTTCCCAAAAAATTTCTCACCGTCGAATCTGGGATCCGATTGAATTTCCTGTCATCAATTTTGCTACGGAATTCAAAACTTTTGCGTGAAGGGCATTCCCAGAAATTGGATTTAAAGAGATTGCCCCACAATTTGCGCACTTAAATTTATTGGAATCTTCTCAGGACATGCGTCCTTGTGAGAATTCTCTACAAATCATGCATTTAGCATCCATGTGACAATGTTTTTTCCATGACCCCACTTTGGCACTTACGGCACTGGGTAGGGTTTGAAATTTCAGGCCTGCGGAATATGTTTCGAAATCTCATGTAACACGGACATGAGACAATACAGGCCTTTTCCAAACTTTTCATATTATTTAGTTCACTTTGTTAAATGAACTAAATAAAATTCTTGAGAAATGCCCTCTGGAAGTACCAGAATGGGATTTCTTTTTTCATCTTAATTACTTGGACTGGTGAAAATCCAAGTAATTGAGAAATTTTCTTTAATCTCATCCAGTGATTGGCTCATCAAATAGGGGAGACCTGACTTGGACGATGATCGTCTTTCAGTTTGTCGTCTGTATGTGAAGAAGAATTTGGCATATGCTTCAAGTTAAATAGTGAAGCAGACGTTTGCGATCGTCAAAGGATCCTGGCGGCAAACGCGGACAGTCTATTCAATCTAGCAAATGAAAACCTTGATCCCCTGAAGGTTACCTTCGCAAAATCTCATTCTTTCAAAGCCAAGAACAGATCAGCCACTTACAATTGGCGGAATCTTTGCTTTTCGAATGAATCGAATACACCTGGAGCTAGATAGATCAATCTGGTGAAGATTTCAATTTCACTGGAAATCGAACTGATTGCTCTGATTAGATTACTAGAAGAATTATCTTTTCCTTATTACGGAAAAATTTATGAATGTTGGGCAGGACGGTTTGCTTTTTTTCCGCGCTTAGCAGGACGGTTTCGTGATAGTGGAGAATTCAGTGGTGGTAATTACTTCCACTAATTTCTCTGATTTTGACTTGAATTTTTTCATTGCTCGATTGCTGAAATGCGAGACGTGACCTTCTAAGAGGTTTTTTCCCAGAACGGGTGTCCTTACCACCGGATTGTCGGAATTTTACTCCGCAAATATACGGGTCCGCAACGGGTCGTAAAAGAAGGCACGAGTCCTATGCAAAGATCGTAACGGGATCAGTGGGTACAAATAGCGCTAGGTCCGTTGAAATTAAAATAGCTTCGCAGTATTAAAAACTTCCTTCTAGAAAGAGAGAAAGAATACTGCACAGCACGAAACGATTGACTATTCTAGTAGTGGCTATATTTAAATTAACGGTCAACTTTCCCAAAAGAAAATATCAGTTCTTTGAAGCCTGTCACATGAGTAACTGGAAAACAAGACGAACCCGTGCACTTGTGAACCGGCCTGAAAAAATTCATGATTCGTTCGTTCAAAATCAGAGGCCAATCTTAAAACAGCAGTTTTTCGATTTTTGTATTTAAATTTAAAAAATACTTAGAGGCATTTAAAATGTAGGTTAATTGGGAATGTTGACCTTAAATAAGCCAATGAATCACCAGAAAATCACATTGAAGACGAATTTTTAGTGACAAAGGTAATATTTGGTTCTCTGATAAGCAGATCTATTATAATGTCAAGATTTGCATGAATTTGATCTTTTAAAAATCTGAAGAGAATTTCATACTGGGGTTGCATTTTTTTATATGGAAAGCATTTCGCAGTTATTGGTATGAATGCATGGTTAAAATTCGATTGATTACTTTCTCTGATCTCAAAATTATTTATCAGATCACTTTGTACAAGTAACATCCAAGTACAAAATCTAATAGATTACGCGTGACAGAGCTTTTACCGAAATAAATGTAACTTGTTTTGAGGTTTAATATTGTGCAATACTTTAATCGTATGATAAAATACCTGATATATAGCTTGCTCTGTTCCTTTTGTGCGCAATTTGTTATGGTGATCATATTTTGGGTTAAATTCGATCATTTAGTAATATAGGTTCGATAATTTAGTAGTTTGTCGAACTCATTCCAGAGGTTGAATTAAACGTGATATGTGGAGGACTTCTAGAGCGAAGGTTATTGCCTAATTGTTGTATTGCACTAAGTGCAACAGAAACAGAGTAATAGCGCTAGTTGCAGTAATCTTAAAATACAGACTGGAAATTTTGTTATCTATTGTTATCATTAGTAACTAGCAGTATGCGGTATTTCGAAAAATTTCGTCCAAGTAACTGCGAATTCCGCGATGGAGTATGGCGAAATAAATGATGCGTAGTTATCGTTTTCTGATTCCGATTTCGTATCGTTCTTTAACGAAATCAAAATTTCGACAGAAATATCATTCTTTTTCGAAATTAAACGGGTGATTTTCCTTAATAATTCCAATGCCAATTATATCATAAAAATTCGCTGCGCCGCTGATGAAGCCATTCAAACTACCGACCAATTATTTATACATATGTTTCGTTACTCAAATTTTTACTACGTAATACAATTCTGTATCTCCAACAACGAAACGCATTTAAGCTTTCACTTAAAAAAATTTCTTCGATGTTTTGTTAAAGCGTTCAAGTATAAAACGTAATGCATATTTGTTAATTTAAATAATATAGTAAAAATAATTTGTAGATCTCATCCAAGATCAGAGTATTTTATTTGGGTTACGCAGCGTAAAAGAGTAATGTAATGAATTAAAACGCGTTGTTCGATTCATGCCTTCTAGTTGTGGAAACTCTTCGATAAGCGAAATAATCCTCACTGGACTACTGAGTATTGTCCGTTTTCAGTTGTCATTCGAAAGTATTCAGTGTGATTTTCTGTCGCACCGTGCCGGTGCAGTGCGTTTGAAAGGGACCGGTTTGTTATTAGTTTTGGAAGTCGATCTGCTGCTTGTTTAACAGTTAATTTAGAAGTGCTAATGCAATTATCGTAATGGCCTTTCGAATTGTTGATATTATAAATAGTAATGCCATATATTTTTGTATAAATAGCGTAAATGGTCCCACCATTTTTTGGACGTATTCTCAACCATCTTATCATTTCATATTGAAAATTGGCATCGAATCGTAGTGGACTCAAAAGTTATGGCAAAATACTATTTTTCCATAATACACAAGAAGTCACCGATGCCGCAGGTTATTCAGTCTTTTTTCTAAATAATTTCTGACTGACACCACTGCAAGTAAATCAAATATAGGTTTTTTAATTGCACATTTGTTTTATGGTGATTCGATTATTCGTAGTGAAAATAATTGTTTCTCGATATCGAGTCCGACCTGTATCTGAGAAGATTCTGTACAAATTGGTTACATGTCACATACTTTTTCAGAGTTATCGACTGCATAGTAACAAAAGCATGTCTCCTCTTGATTGAATCGGTTATAACCATACATTCATTTTAGCATGCTAAAATCCATCGTGAAAACGACGTAACCATATTTTTTACGGAAATTTATTCTTTATTTTGCTGAGCTGCAGAAATAAGCTTTACAGATTCATCGGAACGTTTTCACCGGGTCACCAGGAAATAAAGACAAGTAGACTGTTTCACATAAGTCCCGGATTATGCCACTGAACCAATGCCTATGCAAATAGCGTGAAAGTGTTGCTAGAGTCACGGCCAGTACTGGAAAATGTCGTGATCGTCATAAGACAGAGAGCAAAGCGCCTTTTTCTATTTCAGGCGACCAAACGAAAGAATCGTGGTACTCTAATGACTTTGTCAATTTCTGAAGGCTAGTAATGAAAGGAGATGTTCTGCTTTATTTTAAAGAAAAATTTCTAAGTTATTTTTATAGATATATGCGAAAAATAGTGACTAGTCGATAAATTAATCATACTTTTTAATTCACCGAGTTGAAAGTGAAAATAAAACACAAAAAATAAAGCAGATATGGTGAATAAGACTTTTTTGTCACGGAACAAATTTTTTAAGATTGTTGTAATGCCATTCATCCTTCGTGTTTCAATAGATTTTGAAAGGGGCAAATATAAACATCGTGACATCTTATTTAAAATGAAAATGAGTATGCAATAGTGCACGGCATCCCACGGATATTATTGTTAAGGGCCACCGTAGTGCACCAAAGAATTTGTGAAAAGTGTGACAAAAAAGGTTTCATCTAGATCACGATATGTTCTTATCTTCCAAGGTTAACTCCATATAAAAAGTGATAGATGAAAAATCCCTCACCATAAAAAAACTCACAACGTAAAAAAATTACTTTAAATTAAAAAATATGCTTCCAACAGACTCAGTAAACAATTTGAAAAAATCAACAGCTTAGATCTGTTTTGAAAAAGACCATTTAGATAAGTTTACAGATTCCTTTCCCGTCAAAAGGATTTAAGTAACATTTTTTTCAGTCGATTCTTTGACTTATTTGAATAGGTCAACTTTCCCAACAGAAGAATATATAGCTGGGATTCTTTGATTAGGCCTCTAACTATTAAATGGAAAACGTGTGCACTTGTGAACCGGCCTGAAAAAATTTCACTCGATGTTAGTTCAAAATCAGGCCAATCTTAAAACACAGCATTTTTCGATTTTTGTTTGATTTTGTTTTAAATTTAAAAATACTTAGAGGCGTTAAACAATGTGGAGTTAATTGGGAATATTGACCTTAAATAAGCCAAAAAATCGATTAAGCAAATAAAAATTTTGACTGACGGAAAGGTCATTTTTGCTGATAAGCAGTTCCGTTTTGTCATTATCATTCAAATACTTTTCAACAAAATTTATGAATTTGATCCGACTTTAAAAAAAATCTGAAGAGAATTCTACTGGGGTTGCTTTTCTTTATATGGAAAGCATTTCAGTTATTGGTATGAATACATGGTTAAAATTGATTATTTTAATTTCTAAACTGATCCAAAATTATTTATCAGATCACTCTTTGGGTAATCTATCCAAGTACAAAATCTAATAGATTACGCGTGACAGAGCTAGTGTTACCAAAATCAGCATTCTTGAGCTCATATTGTGCAATACTTTATATCGTAATGATAAAATACCTGATATATAGCTTGCCTTCGTGTAATTTGTTATGGATGGATTGTAGCAAGGATGTTTTCGATCATTTAGTAATATAGGTTCGATAATTTAGTAGTTAGTTTGTCAATAACTCATTCCAAAGGTTGAATTACAAACGTGATATGTGGAGGACTTCTAGAGCGAAGGTTTTTACAACTCTGCCTAATTGTTGTTTCTATTGCACTAATAACAGAGTAATAGCGCTAGTTGCAGTAACTTATTATACAGACTGATCGAAATTTTGTTATCATTTAGTATTAGTAACTAGTGCTTTAACTCTGTTATTAGTTGAATTAAAACAACAAACTATTTGGGAGAGCTGTAGAAAAATATTCGCACTAGAACTCCACTGTAACACGTTTTGATTTTGAACCTCTGGAATAAGTCATTGTAGTTTGTCAATGATCGAACTAAGACTATTAAATTACCTTAAACATACTTGGATTATAGAAAAGTTTGGATATTTTTTCTTCTGACTTCCAAAAATAGAAAATTTTCTCCAAATGCTTCCAAAACTCAGTTTCTCCTACATAATCCGAGTGCTTTGCAAACGAAATGAATATCCTATGGAAAATACCACGCGAATAATGTTTATATAGCCATTTAAATACGAGTGTTCGGAATATGAGTCATTTTCGGGACTTGAGTCAAAACGGTTTATATTTTTCAACATCAGATTATATGCCACCGAACCAAACCACAGCACCCGGTGCGTTACCGCACGTATGCACAAGTAGAGATGTCGTAAATTAATCGATTACTTCGATTAATCGATTAATCGTTGTAATAATCGATTAATTTTGAATCGATCATTACCTAACGATTAATCGATTCAATAATCGAGAGAGATCGAGAGTAATCGATTTGTTACTAATCGATTAATCAGGATTTTACGACATCATAAGGATGTCGCAAATTAATTGATTACTTCGATTAATTGATTCATCGTTGTAATAATCGATTAATTTTGAATCGATTATTATCCAACGATCAATCGATTCAATAATCGACAGGAATCGAGAGTAATCGATAAGTAACTAATCGATTAATCGGGATTTTACGACATCTCTATGCACAAGCAGCCGATGTCTTGATACAGTGAAATAGTTATTTATTGCATATCGCGTAACCTCTTGTTCTTCGAACACTCTTCTCCCAAAAAACGAAGAAAGCTCAGTAGTAACGTGATAGGCTCTCAATCGGAGGGTTTATGTTCGATCCTCGTGCTAGCTGTCTTTTTTTTCAAAACTCATATTTTCTAGGAGTGTGGTATAATATTACGCATTGCAAGAAAAATTTTGAATACTAGAAAATTCAAAGCGCCTCCAATAAAAAAATTTGTATTTAATATTTTCCATGCTAATAATCTATGGAACCTATTCATGACATTTCTATAATTGAATCCATCTGATTATTTGGGGTCCTATTTGAAAGAATTCAGGTCTGAACTTTAGATGAAGAAGGAGGTAGGAAATGAAACATAAATGCATAAATTGAGAATCGATATGTACTCAACAGTTTTCTTTAATGATTGTTAGCAGAAACAAAATAGCTTTTGATTTACCTTGGTAGTAATCAAACTTGCCCACCGAGTTTCATGAGAGGGGATACATAAGTGGAAAAATTATATTCGATTGCTTCACAATGCACAAAGAAAAAGATGCCTAGTGAATAGAAAAGACATAATTATTCAATAAAATCAGAAGCTTGCGAGTTTATGGGACAGCAGACGCTATATCAATGAATTAGGACCGGGATTTCCTCTGCGCGTTATTAACGCGGAGCTATCAAAATGTTTCTCTTTTCCGTAATACTCATGAAACCAATTTCCCCGAATCTCATTTGCTCGGATCAACATTCAACCCAGCTGAGCTAAAAATAGAACATTGCCACACGCAATGCGATGTGTGTTGGTGATGCTTCCTTCGGCAATATTCATCCGACGGCAAGAGACTGAAGCGAATGCGCATGCGTCCCGCGTCTTCCCGCACACCAGCTGCGCTCCCATATGCTGATTGAACGCCACAAAGAATGATGCATGCATATGCGTAAAAATAGAACAGAAGCACGGCTTGCCGCTGATGCTACGATTGTTAAGCCGACCGATCCACAGTGGCGGAAACCCAGACAAAACCTAAAACAAATCGTTCTTTCTTGAAGCTGATATTATTTTAATTTTGTACATTTAGTCAAGGATAATTCCTCAATTTGTTAATTGTAGTTGGTAAATTTATTTTTTGGTGACCTGGTTCAAGTTGATGCAGTAATGTATTTCCTAAACATATATGCATGGAAAAATTAAATTTGACTAATTTTTTTATCGGGAAAGATTCGGAAAGAACTGATATCATGCATTGAAATATATATTTAGTCTACTTAACAGTGGTTAGGTTGGCGAATTGCGCCTTGCTGCACCAAAGCGGAAAATTTACTGTTTCAAGGTTAGAATTGAGACGCTACTGTGGCTGCAGATCTTAAGTCATGGGCTTCCGTAAGTCTTTGGATAGCATAGCATATGTCGGATAACTATTTAAATTTCAAAATGAATTCAGCGTTTCAAAATTACTGTTGCTAAATTTCAAGCGCAATCGTAGTTTTAGTCGAGCATTTGTATGGGGGACCACCACTGCGCGAGTCACATTGCCATTCCTTCTTTTAGGCGCATTCGTATACGGGAGAGCGTTGAACGTGTTGAACAAAGCACGATGCTTTTTGAAATTGCTACATGAGGATTATTTACAGGCTGTTATATAGGGTATTTGTGCTTTTCTTAGCGCTTGATAGCAAAAAGACTTGAGAAAAGTTATGTCTAAAGTTTAGCAGAGAAGAGGATTTTTAATTACTGAACGGATATCCTATCGAAAAAAGTTTAATGTTAGTAATTTCCATAGGGCACCCGTAACCTGAGGGGTTCTTATTGATATTTCACATTATTATACACATATGTTTATTTAAGTTTGGATGTAATTATGTTATTATACCAATACAAATTTGCATTGATTTCCTCGCATCATAGTGAATCTACTTTTATCTCCAATAAATGAACAGCGTATCCAAGCGGTTTCAATAGTTTATCTATTAGAGCATCATTACTGGGTGCGAGTGTTTTGATCACCCTCGCTGCTCTGTCATTTTAGTTTAGTCACTCTTTTTCGCACCAGTCGCTATTTTCGGTTATCATTTTGGTGGCTGCATTCCATCCCGTTGACGTTTAATAGTTCATCAAATAGCAGCGCTGTTATCGCGCTACCAAATTTGATCACCTCCCGAATAAAAAAGTCCAATAGAATTACAATAGAAATTATTGTAACATTACGATAAATTTAATTGTAATTACATTAAACTCTATTGTTGCTCACAATAGAATAACAATTAAGAATATTGTTTTCCACCATAAATCCTATTGTAAATGGAAGTTTTACAATAGAAAATAGGGGTTGTTAGTTACCGTAACAATAAAAAAATCGTTTATTTCTCGAACAAATTTTTGCAATTACAATAGAAATTATTGTAATTCTATTGTCAAATTTTTCTGTCAGTAAATTTTATTGTACGTTTATTGGAACAACAATAAGGAAATTTAATTGGTACAATATAAGAACAATAGAATTGAATGTTAAAAATAAAATGTATTGTATTTTTATGATATTTTAATGTAACTCTATTGTAATTTCTATTCGGGCTGTCAGCTGCGCTACTATTTTAGCAGCGCGTTTAGTAGCGACCGGTAGTAATGATACTGCGCTGCAAAACGGCTTATACTCACCACGGCATCTTGTTCTATAAGTTAATGAATTGAAACTGTATATTTTAATAACCAACGAGAAAAATTAATATTTTCTTTTCTCATTCCATTAATACTTCCAGTATAGGAAACAATACCCTAGCAGGATGAGTTCTGTTGCTTATAGAGGCAATGAATATGTGCCCAATTCGATGATTTATATTTGTACGTATCTTCTCACATATTATGTGTATCGATGGTACAGTGGTGTAGTAACCGCCTCCCGTTCCAGAGGTCACGAGTTCGAATCCAGAGCTGGGCATTTGCTTTTTTTTTTGCACGTTAAAACAGTTTTTTGGCCATAACTCCGAAACGCAAAGTTCGATCGATCTAATTTTAAATAGGAACCAATGGGACTGTATTCCGCGTCGAATGCAACTTGTTGCGAGCAAATCGGATGATGCTAAATGCCCAAAAACGTGTCTCACATTTTTGTACACATACACACACACACACACACACACATACAGACATCACCTAAATTCGTCGAGCTGAGTCGATTGGTATATAACACTATGGGTCTCCGAGTCTTCTATAAAAAGTTTGGTTTTGGAGCAGTTCTATAGCCTTTCCGTATACTTAGTATACGAGAAAGGCAAAAACCTAAAAATCGAAAAATAAAAAAAAAACAAATTTTAATTCTAAAACCCAGATTAATCCACCTAGCGGTGATGGCGCCTTTCTCGCGCAAAAAGGTAATAAATGTAGCCTTTACGTCTACACCTCTACTAGTAAACGACAGATGGCGCTGCCAAAAGTTTCTCGAATTTCCTATGTTCGAATTTTGACTTTCGGACAATTTCATAGTACTATGAAACTGAACGAAGAGCATACCTACGCCTAAATGCGTGCAACACGAGCATCTTTATAGTACGATGAAACTCTTAATGGGATAAATATTCATAGATGCAAGGCATTTTTCATAACACATTATTGTTCTATGTGACTATGCCTCATCACTATTTTAATATTATCTATTTTTTGCAATTTTCAATTATTATGAAATTCAATAGTGATCAACAGCGTTTTAGTCTCTGTCGGATGCAACTTGTTGCAAGAAAATCGGTTAAGAGTTTCTATGTGAAAATTTGGCTAATGTTTTTTATGGCATTTTGTGCACACACACACGCACACACATACACACACACACACGCACACACGGACAGACAGACATTTGTTCAGCTCATCGAGCTGAGTCGAATGGTATATAACACTATGGGTCTCCGGGACTTCTATCAAAAGTTCGAATTTGGAGTGAAATGATAGCCTTTCGGTACAACTTAGTTGTACGAGAAAGGCAAAAATA
>NW_026943241.1:0-142977 GCF_024139115.2 Armigeres subalbatus | reverse complement strand
ATAGACAACAAAAGGTCGAAGGACAGAAAATCGAAAGACAAAAGGGCGAAGGGTCAAAAGATTGAAATTATAAAATTAATTTAAAGTACAGAACATTCTAGAATTGTGTGAAGTTCCGCTTGAAATACGGTTGGTAGCTTCCCATTGGGAATGTCTACACGCATAACTAAAGGACGGTGCTCCTTTTAAAAATGTGTCATGTCCTTTTTATTCCACAGAATCAATTTGGATACGTCTTCAATAACCGTTCCGTTCCAGGTCATCCAAGAAGTCCGTGGAGTATAGGAGTAAAATGACTGTATGTTCTTATTTTTATTACAATTAAAACCTCAAGCGATATGCAATTAATTGTAAAGGTCGCGGTAAAGGTACAGCCATTTTAGGTGATCGGAATTAAATATGTTTTGTCAAAGAGATCAAGATCCAATAACTGGAATAAATTCATACGTCGAAAAAGAAGACAACGATTTAAACGAATCGAAAGATTAAGCTATTTGAACAAAAGAGAAGGTCAGTTACCTGAACAACTAAGTCTTAGATATATCGTTGCTCATTTATCTGTTAATTTGCAAATTATGACCTAAGCCCTACTTTCTAAAAATTTACAAATATGAAATGATTAAACCCACCGGAATAAATTAATTCACTTTCATAGTAATTTCGCGCTTTTTTAGTCGGGTTGAACCTTCGACGTAGGTCAAGCGTTTCAAGGTCCCAAGGCACCGCCTGAGCACACCCAACACTTTCTTCTGCTCAAAATTCATCAAGTTCCTCATTCAAACATATTTACACGCCCGATGATTATGCTGCTTCAAATTTAATAATCGAAATCAACGCGCATCGAGTTCACTTTCCCCTGCAATGCGGAAGCCCAAATTTTCTAAATTACCGAAAACGCAAAAAATAGTAGAAAAAAAATCAAAAATCGCGCTCTCACTTGGCATCCATTTCGGCAGTGCACAACCGTGCACCGGCACAAAATAGACTCATTACCAACGCATCAACGGCAAGCCAAGTGATATCCAGGTCCACCAGAAAAACGGAAAAATTAAGGAACATTACCCGAAAAAACACCACCGGCGCCGTTCACGCGCCGATGGCGCTGCGCGCTTGTCTGGTGCGAGGAATTGGGAACAGCGCCACACACATGTGGTTCGCCCTTCTTATGTTTGGGTAAGACATATATGCGCGCAATGTGGGGGAATGCGATGAGGAATTTTCTTTTTCCACTCAATTGTTTTGGTGCCATTACGCATAATTAAATAAAATTTAATCAAACATGTTTTGGTTTGTCTCGGATAATTGAAAATTTAAAAAAAAATTCAAAATAATCCTTTGATATTTTTTTCTATGTCGACTTATTTTCTGACAATATTTTTGCTGACATTTTGTTAGAAATTTATTTTTTATCCTGTAAAACAGGCAAATCTGTTCTGGTCCTCCTGACCGAGCATCGCAAACATTGAACGCGTACCCTTAATTGAATTGCGTGCATCGCGAAGCTCCAGATTCGGGAGTGAAAATTGTTCGTTAAACACAATTCGGTCATCGTCGTCGTCTTTTTCCTGAAACCCCCGGAATGGGGTTCCGCTCAAAAACTATTTCACTTCACACATCATAATTAGGTGACTGCTTCCACGCAGTCACACCACGTCGCGTCGCCAGGCAGTGCCTTCTCCCATTAACATCTGGCTGCGGCAGCAGCATAGCCGTTTAGCTGTAAGCGAGTCTATGCTCATATGACTCAGCTCGCCCCATAACCGCACACATAATGAACAGATAGGTGGGGCACACCCCATGCCCATAACCGTTCCAGGAAGAAGGGAGGGAAACTCTTCCGAAGTTTATCCGCTGCTGACTGGCAAATGAACAGGTGTCGAGCTGGATTACCGTTTCGCGCGCTCGCGCCAGCCAGCCAGCCAGCCAGCGTTTGCGGAAGACTTCGGTTCCTGCTGCTTTCCGACATATTTATGTAGACGATTGTTTTCTTTCGTTTATGCGCGAAGTGTGTTGCAAGCTTGCGGCGCTTTTGGGGGGTTGGTCGTCCGTCGCGGTTCGCGATTCGGCATAAAAACAAACATCATAAATTGCGGAGTCATAACTATCCGGGGTTTCGGAGCGAGGAAAATTTGCATTTAAGGTGTTTAATTAATATTCACCTCTATCGGCGCGCAATTTCGAGGTGGACCCACTTCGTTGACTTAATGTCGGTAAATGTGTGCCTCTAGGTTTGAAATTGTTGGCATGGTTTCTTTTGTGGGAAACTGATTGGATTACGCGGTATTTTGTAATGTTGATGGAATCAATTGTTGTGTATCGATTCATACCGCCTTTTTCGACAATCCATCATTTCCCTCAAGGGAATAATGTGTTGTCGGGTTGACAAGTTAGTAAACAATCATGTCAGTGTTCACAAGCCCAAACCCAAAAACCTGGCCAATCGCACGCTACGGCACTGGAAAGAATAAAGAAGGCGTTGACATTTTTTTTCGGAAGTTCTAGGCCGTCTGAATTGTTTTGGGTATTACGCATTGCAAGAAAAATTTGGAATCCAGGAAAATTCAAAGCGCCTCCAATCAATATTCCGCTGGTAAATGATCAAAGGCAGCTATTGTGAAATTTGCAATGTTTTGTTTATATTTATATTTATGACATTTCGTCCTGAATCGTTCGGCGCGAAATGAACAATTCCAAAATAAGAATATTTTACGGCACAAAAAACGATGCCTTACCGAATAGATAAGAGAAATTCAGTTATATTTAAAGTTACACATATTTAAAGCTTGCGAGTTTTAGGGGGTAGTAGGAATGTCCAAAAGCTTAACGAACCGTCCTCTGGTTGATTGCAAGTGTGGGGATTGTTTGGGGTGGGATTGGGTTTGAAAATGAGCTATGATCAACTTTTTTCAAAACCTACATGCATCCACAAGTAGGATCTATATACTAAAGCGACCGAGTGCAGCTTAAAATACGCTAGCCCAAATGTTGGTGTTGGGTGGGACCTGACTCGATAGCCCCTCGGCCTCGGTAAGAGGTGGCAGGTCCAGTAAGCAACCAACCGATACGAACTGGGGTCTCTCCCGCGTAAATTCGACTACAGCGTACAGCAGCACTTAAAAGCAAAGCCCAATGCGTTTCGGGTTAGTTGCTTCCTCGGCCAGGTAATGATATTGTTAAATCTTTCCATGACTGTGTACATCAAATAATTGGACCTCAGCTGTTGTTATGTTTACACTCAATTCAACGCACACTATGTGTGATTTGTTCTATGCGGGGATTTCTGCCTGCGCGTTATTTCCGCGAACTATCCTAATTTTTCTTTTTCTCCGTAATACAGATCCTGTAAATGTAAATATGTCAAGAAATAAAATGTGTCAAGCTGAGATATATGTTTGAAATTTTATTTTTTTAATCATAGGATCATAAAATTATCGGGTTTTGAATAAACGTGAACGTCCTGGAGTTTAAAACATGCAATCTATCCGATCAACCAAGTCATGAATGATGTATCCATGCATCGCTGGACGTCACAATAGGTTCATTGAGCCATTAGGATTTCAATAATTACTTTTACCGTATACTAGTGCAGACCTTCTTGGCTCTCCAAAACATCCACTTCAGAGCATGCGATCGATATGATGAACTAAGTATTGAATGATGTATTCGTGCATTGCTCAACATCCCAGGACTTTACTCTTTACTTTTAGATGTTACTAAAGACCTTTTGGTTTTTTAAACGTCCTGAAATTTGTAATGTTTAAGCTACCCGATCATAGAGGTTTGCGGCTACGTTTGAATGCTAGAAAAAAACACCTCCTTAGTAATTGTAAGTCTGGTAAATACCTTGATCTTAACGCAAGACCTTGGACATCTCATGGAAATCATCGATATGGGGAAGGGTCGTTTGGGCGAAACCCATTCGGCCGAAAGCCATTTGGGTGAATGCCACTAGGCTGAAAGTTGTTTGGCCGAACAGACCATTAGGCAGAAAGGTTCGTTTGGCGGAAAGGGTCGTTTGTCCGGAAGGATCATTCGGCCGAAAGGGTCATTTGGCCGAAAGGATCATTTGGCCGAAAGGGTCATTTGGCCGAATAGGACATTTGGCCGAATAGGTCATTTGGCCGAATAGATCATTTGAAAAGTGAGAAATTAGGATTGAGAAGACAGACGTCTCACTTCTTACTTTCATTTTTCTCTTCTCACTGTAAAACGTAAGAAGCGCGGAATGATTAGTGAGACGTCTCACTACCCACTTCGCACTACCCGATTTCTCACTTCTCACTGTGAAAAGTGACACAGTGAGAATTGAGAAATAGGGAGTGAGAAGTTGTAACGTTGGACGGATATTTTGAAGTAAAATTTAAAAGAAATTCAAAAACATCAGACGATTGTTTTTTTTTCTGTTACTATTTTATTTTATTTGAATTAATTTAGCTTTGGACGTTTTTTATCTTTTTAAGCAAAATAATTCTAGAATTCGTTAAGTCGGCTTGACGATTCAAAGTCCAAAGCGAGACCAAAATACAACCCGTCTTTGCCTGACTACTTGACTGTCTTGGGAGGTGAAATGTCTCGTACGGTTTGCGTCTTTGCTAAAAAAATCTCAAATTTTTTTTTGTAAAGTTGCTCCATTTTGCATGATTCGTCGAGAAATCATAAACTTTTTTTACACGGATTTTAAAATTTTGAACTGAAAACTTTTTTTACACGGAACGCATCCCCCGTTTAAAAAAAGAATCGGGTGTATACTGCTTCAGTGAGTGCAGCAATGACTCCTGAAAGTATAGATCTTGTGTTCAACCATTTGCTTAAATCTACGAAGACGTCAAATTGCTATCGCCATTTGAAAATCTGGGAATAATAAACAATTGTCCTTCAAGGTTTCCTGAAGGAAAAAACCCTTAAGCTCGTTCATTTTCGCTCGCACTAGAGGAGTAGCAGTATCGCGGTTTTTAAGTTCCGTTAAAAAGTTTTCAAAAGTGGAACGTGTGAACCTTCAAGTCTGTCGAAGATTGAAAGCAGTGGTTTTAAAAAGTGGAGTGTTGTGGAATAAATCTTTTGGTGTCTTCCAGATATAGCTTGTTGCCGTCAGTGCGTCTGACGATTTCGTGAGACTACTCCATTCGCCGGAGGATTGGTTAAAAAAAAAAGGTAAATTAAATAGTTTTAGTAAGTGTTACATTAGATTAACGTTTGCCATTTACGTTGGACTTCCAGCGCAAAGGCGCTTTTTTTGTACGGGCTGGAAATTTGTAAGAGACCAGTGGAGTCAATTTGGGGTTCCCGTCCATTTTCGTTGTGGGTCGCAGAGCGACCATTCGAGCTCGTGTGTCCGCTAAGGTTCGTCTTTCAGGCACCCGCATCAGGCAAGGCACCCCGCCGGAAAGTCAGCATCTTCGGTACCCCACCGGAAATCCATCCGTCTTCGGCACCCTGCCGGAAAATTGTTATCATGGCCATGAATAGTTTCCCAGATGTAGCTTAAACCCAGTCTAGTTTCCCGTCCAACCCGAATGAACCGTATTATGCAATAAATCATTGAATTGAATTAGAAGATCTGGGTACCAATTGATTTCATTTTCAGCAATTCCGTTTAGAACTCACTGTTCTCCTACGTTTCCAGTAGTTTCGTTACTAGATTGGTTTCTTCAGACTTCTATTCCTCTGCGGTAAGTGAGTATTGGGTTGAACGAGCTTAAGCGAGCACAAGGGGCAACAAGGGATAAGTAGAGCGAGCTTGGATTTTCGTGGTTTTTCAAGTGGTTTGGAATATTCAGCCAAGTTCGAGGATTTCCCCTGAGGTATTGTCTCAGTAAAGTCGGGCAAATCAACAGACTGGTGGTCTCGCGAGAGTGCCGCTAAAGCCACCAAAGTTATATAAAACTTCATAAGATTTTGCGAACGTTTACAAAATGAGACGTCTCACTACTCA
This sequence comes from Armigeres subalbatus, assembly GCF_024139115.2. Taxonomy (NCBI): domain Eukaryota; kingdom Metazoa; phylum Arthropoda; class Insecta; order Diptera; family Culicidae; genus Armigeres; species Armigeres subalbatus. Next base: position 137,045 of record NW_026943241.1, on the reverse strand, counting down.
CTCCTCATTTCTCACTTCTCGCTGTAAAAAGTGAGGAGAGAAAAATGAAGAGTGAGAAGTGAAACGTCTCACTTCTTACACCTCATTTCTCACTTCTAGCTGCACAAAGTGAGAAGCGCGAAGTAAGAAGTGAGACGTCTCACTACGCACTTCGCGCTTCTCACTTTGTGCAGCTAGAAGTGAGCAATGACGAGTGAGAAGAGAGACGTCTCACTTCTCTTTCCTCATTTCTCACTTCTCGCTGTCAAAAGTGAGAAGCGCGAAGTGAGTAGTGAGACGTCTTACTACTCACTTTTCACAGTGAGAAGTGAGAAATGAGGAGTGAGAAATGAGACGTCTCACTTCTTTTTTCGCATTTCTCACTTCTCACTGTGAAAAGTGAGTAGTGAGACGTATCTTTACTCATTTCGCGCTTCTCACTTTTTACAGTAAGAAGAGAAAAATGAAGAGTGAGAAGTGAGACGTCTCTCTTCTCATTCCTAATTTCTCACTTTTCAAATGAACTATTCGGCCAAATGACCCTTTCGGCCAAATGACCCTTTCGGCCAAATGACCCTTTCGGCCAAATGACCCTTTCGGCCAAATGACCCTTTCGGCCAAACGACCCTTTCGGCCAAACGACTTTCGGCCAGATGGGTTTCGGCCTAGTGGCATTCGGCCAAATAGCTTTCGGCCGAATGGGTTTCGGCCAAACGACCCTTCCCCGTCTCAGCTAATTCTACATGTATATCCAAAATAATCGTTAGCTTCTGAATTTTCCGAATCTGACCTCAGATTGTTGATCGGGCACACCTCGGTACAAAATCAATAGCAACCCATGGTGTTCGTACAGGTGCTTAGTAGACCAATTGCTCTGAACATTAAAATAATTTAGACATATATAAATCTGGAAAAAATTGACCAAGAGAGTGGAAGCTGCTAGAACCGATATGTTTGAGCTGAATCTATCGTGCTCTCATGGCATGGGTGAATCTGGCACGGGTTCGGCTTGTGGACGGGATTCAGAATTAGTCTACAAACAATCTCATTGTGGGTTCGAGATGTGATTAGGATTCCATTTTGCATCAAAATCAAACCAAATATGACGGCCATTACCACTCTGAAAGGCCACTCTGTCCGTAAGGATTGTATACGACGTTGTTCTTATAGAGGTCTTTCTTGAATATCCGCTGTTCCACAACCGCTGTTCCTTTTTTCATAACTTGTTCAGCAAGAGCAGTAATGAAATCAATAAAATGTAACAAAGCCCTTCGCACTTCTATGAAATCGAAATAGGCATAAAAAACAGCAAGTTCCAAAAGGTTTTCTGAGAGGCCTTATCCACCATTGTCGTCGTTTCTATGTGAGGAATACGTCGCCGCTTTGACGATTAAAAAAAGATATTGCTCCTGGATAGAGATGTGCGCCGCCGCGCCACGCCGCTGCCGCCGACAGTTTTTGGCACGCCGCCGCCGCCGCCGACAATTTTGCATCGGCGCGCCGCCGTTTAAAATTTATCACGCCGCTGAAATTCGAAGAAGTCCGCAGAATTTTCCGTTAGATATCTCCAACTCATCACGTTGAAACTTCACTGAAATTTTCGTGAAAATACCAATGATTTACTTGGAAAAACTAAGAAGAACTTTGAATGCAAATTCTGAAGGATTACTCGTTTTTCAAACCTTTTTACCGTGTTTTAAGATTTCCGTTGAAATCCAAAGAAATTCTCGTTGAAATAGAGTTAGAGAAGAAGGGTTTTTGACAGAAAGACATGTGGCCGAAAGCCAAATGTTGTTTGGCCTAATGTGGCATTTGACCGAACAAACCATTTAGCCAAAACCCATCTAGCCTAAACTTATTTCGCCGAAAATGTCGTTTGATCGAAAGGTACATACTGTCGAAAATGTCGTTCAGCCGTACAGTTCCTTTGGCTGAAAAAATCAGTTGACCGAATAGCTCAATTGGCCGAAATGGTCGTTTGATAGAAAGATTCATTTGGCCGAAATGAAAATCTTGCCTAAAGTGTCGGAGTGTTTTGCAGAAAGGTCAATTCGGCTAAATGATCTATTCGGCAAAACGACATTTTCGGCTAAACTATTATTTCGACCAAATAACAGTTTCAGTCTACAGAGTTGCTAGGTCGAACAACTTTGTTGGTCAAATTACATTTTCGGTCAAACCATTTTCGACTTTTGGCCGTTTGGCCGAAAGGTTTTTGTCCAAATAAATCATTAGACCCATCTGGCCGAAAATGTCATTTAACGAAATGGATATACGACCGAAAATAGCGTTTGCCGAAAAGGTCCTTTGGCCGAAAAGGTCATTTGGCCATTTAGGCCATTTAGTCGTATGATCCATTCGGCCAAATGGCCCTTTCTGTCAAACGACCATTACGACCAAACGGCATTTTCGGCCTGTTGACTCATTCGGCCAAACGACAATTTCGGCCAACAACCTGTTAGAGACAACGTTTTTTTTTCAACCGATTGTCGCTTTGGTCAAATGAAATTTTTGGTCAAACCGTTCACCATGTATGACCGTTTCGCACGAAATGTCTTTCCGTCGAATGATTTTCGGCCAAACGACCCTTTCCAATTTTCTGAAGTATTTTCGACGAATTTCCTATGAGCAAAAAAAGAGAAAAGAAAGTAGAAATTCGAAGAAATTGGTTCAAAATTCCGAAAAACAAAACTGCTCTTCGTAAAAAAAAAAAAAAATTGAATGTATAAATTCTGAAAAGGTTTATTGGTAATTAAATATACACGCGGAAGAATCCTGTACAATTGAAACAACTGTTTCTTTCTTGCATCGAACAACGAGGACATTCAAGCTTCAAATTTGAAGTTTCAACACTGTTTTACTGCTTTATTCAAACGAACTTCATTGTTTTTCCAATCCTGCATTGTATGAATTTATAAATATTTCGTTCTTATGACTTATGAGATACGGTAGATGACTCTCTCTCGCCTTGAAGCTAACTCGATTCGGTTGTAGTCACTTTTTTCTCTTTTGTTGATAAAAAAACAGGAAAACCCTGAGATCTCAGGGAAAACCGTTTTCGACCAGGGGTCGTACAGACTGAACACTTAACACCTAGCATTAGACAACGGACACGTAACACCCAGTGGACCAGGGCAGAATTTTTCGATCAATTTTTCGATTCGAAAAGTTTCCTTTTTACCGAGGCGGGAATCAAATCCACACTGCATAGCACATGCGTCTCGACGATTGACGTCGCTAACCGACAGCCACGAAGCCCACCATATTTTTGATGAAGTAGTTTCGCAGAAATTTCGTAAGTAAAAACAACCATGAATATTGTTGTCCTGATGTATTATTTGCAGGGTTCGTACTTTTCGTTTCGGTGAGCCAAAAAGAAGCGATTTTGAGTCGAAGGAGAATCTTTTTGGCAGTCTGTGGCGAGAAACATTTCACTCACTTTAAAGCAGGCTTAAAAAATAAACGCAAATGTGCCTACTTGATGAATTTCTTTTTTCATTTCGTCATTCTTACGCCTCCTTCGTTATTCACGATAATTTTCAGTGAGCGCTTATGAAAACAATTAAGCCGCAATGGGGGTCGAACCTAGAACACCAACAAAAATAGCACTGGGTTGCGCTCACTTTAGCCATACCTCCACGTTGACTGCTTGTTGGGATAGGTATTTGTTCCATGAAGGCTACCCTTGTTTGAACTGGTGAAGGCACGAAAAAGATAAAAGAAGTGAGAAAACAAGCAAATCAACTTATCGCGAGTCGAACAGTGAGGGACAAATAGTTATCCCTCATCAGGTCTTTTTTTCTTTCCCGCAGAATGATTTTTATTGTTGCAGAATCCGTATCGTTGATTCTAACACATTTTTCTCCTTGTAGCAATTGAAAAAAAAAACATGCAAATTCCATTAAATTTCCTATGAAGTTTCCGAACAGTTTTCCGCGAAGACTCTGAAGAATTTTCCGTGGAAACTCCGGAACATATCGTGAAAATTCCAGAGATTTTCCCATGGAAATTATTAAACAGCAATTCCACGAAACTTTCCGTGGATATTCTGAACATTCTCCTGTAGAAATTTGGATAATTTTTTGTAGAAATTTCGGAAATTTTTAACTAATAATTTTCCTTGTGAGTTCTGAAGAGCTTTCCTTGAAAATTCCAAAGAATTCTCGAAACTTCAAAGTAGTTCCCGTGAAAAATTCGAAAATGTATATTTTCGAAAAACTTTTTGTGGGGAAGTACTTCAGACTTTTCCCGTAGAATTCTAAACATTCTTCCGTTATTGTCTTAATGTCTAAAAAATTTTTTTAAAAAAATGCGGAAAAGAAAAAATATAATTGTAATAAAAAATTGCCACGCTGATTCACGCCGCCGCCGGCTTAAATGGCTTCCGGCGTGACGCCGAAAACGCCGCCGCTGCTCTTCCACAATTTTGACAAACGTCGCCGCCGACGATTTTTGGACCGGCGCACACATCTACTTCTGGACGATTTTAATTTTTTACCGGTTTTTATTGTCTGACAGAGCGTTGCAACATTCGAATGGATATTGCTCAACACTAAAACGTCCCTAGTCATAGTGAATCTGGTAGATTCTTTGGGCTCAATTCGAGGACGTTTTGGAGAACCTTGAACATCTCTTATTCACGGAAATTAATCACTGGCTAGGCATACAATGACAGTGACTCTCAGACTCAAAATCTTTCCAAGATTTCGGTTATCTGCGTCTTTAGGATATAGTCAAACTTGACCTCCGATATTTTTTCTGTAAAGCCAACGATTTCGCAGAAATTATGTACTAGTAAAAGATTAATCCAGAATCATCCATAATTTATATCATACCAGCTGCAACGTTCTAGTTCCTACACTCCATTTTGTGTACCCAACCCACCATAGTCACCTAAGCACAGAGTAGCAACCACGAAATGCACGGTCATCATGCTCAACACACCATATTCACCTGACAACTGTAGCGTAGGTTGGATCATATTGAAATAAAAAATTCCGACCATTTATCAAATAACGATGACCTGATAACTAATCTATAATGGCTATCTTACTCTCGACTCCATTACTCTAAACTTGTTGCTTTTTTTCGCTTTCCAAGAACTCCGGCAACTTCAAATGAGTACGATCACAATCTACATGAGCATTAAATTAATTAGCACGGAAATCTCCACTGCTTTGCTATCTTTCTTACGAACACACCTCTTGCAAAATAGTTGGCACAATTCTTCCATTTCCCTTTTTGCTGCTCAGCGGAATCACCTACCCCTGCAACATGCTTCGATGCGCAATAACCACATATAGTTTACATTGCTGTATCCGTCCATGTTGCTGGAGATAACCACCCGTGGCATGGGTACAAGTGGATGGAAACATTTAAAACAAAAACTAAAACAACCAGCGCCAATTGTTGTTGCTCCGCAAAAGCAAACAAAACCGGTAGTAACAGTGCTTTGGTGCTTCTGTGTAATAATATCCACCAACTAGCCAACAACTTGCTTGCTCTAGTACGGGATGCAATGGGGACGGGACGGGGGCATTAAGCGAAAAAATCGGACCAAAATCAAAAGCCCCCCTTCCCGAACAACTGGAATAAAACACATAAAACGCGTGAATCGCCTAACGGGAGCCTTATTGTTGTGTGCTATTTTTTGTTGTTGTTTCTCTTAATTTCTTGTTCAAGTAGCGCCGGGTCCGTGTGGTCCCAAGACCCAAGAGCTAGTGGGTGCAGGAAGCAGAACTGCATCGCCGCCGCCCCCCTGGGTGGACTTTATTATTTATTAGGCCCCGGCGCGGCGCACACGTCATTATTGTTTTGTATTTATTGAATTACTTTGGTCGGCTGGGCAACCGTCGCCGCCGACGACTTCCGTCTTAGTCGCAGGTGGGGTCTTGCTGAGAATCATCGACGATGACGTCCACTTGCCATTGCTTTCTGTTGTTGCTTTTATTTGTTTGTTGAGGTGGTCCCTCATTATAGGGCCCCATGGGAACTTTCACTGCGGCGCGGCACGGGTTTGTCGTTTTGTTGTTTTTGGAATGCATGCAGCAATGCAACCCAGAAGGGAAATGGTCAACGGAGAAAGGGTTCCCCCGTTTGTTGGCAGGGCTTGGTTTCGTGCTGTGTTTGGACATTGAAAGAAAATTAGAGGGTCTTAATAGGCGATCTGTCACTTTCGCTGGCAAACAAATTTCCCACTAGAGGTATCCAAATAGGCATCGTGCCTCGTTAAGGCATTTCCTGTAATTTGTGTGAATAATTCACAGAAGAAGTTTGCATAGCTTAATCATTTTGAACAGTGTTATTGATATAATAAGTTTGTAGTTCATAGAAGATTGCAGATTGCTCTATCAACTATATGACTAAAGTCATTCACATTAAAATAAGGCGTTTTACACTTTTTGCACTAAGTCTTTTAAATGTTTCAATTTAACCTTTCAAGGCAGACATAGTTGTTAAAACCATAAGCTTTGTTGTGCGACAAAGGCAAAAATAACGTTGCTAGGTGTTGGTCTGATATAATAATGTCTATTGGTCTAAGTATATTTTTAACATCGATACGGATAAGAGCTGATTTGATATGCAGCATACAATTTATAAAAAAAAAATGTCTGTGTAATGTAATGAAAACTGCCAAATATTTATGTCCATACACATAGAATTAAAATTGACCCTATAAAAACAATGAATTCAAAAGTTTGCATAAAATCCCCCATTAAACAACCAGATTATTCAAATGCAAATATATATTTTCAATTTGGAAGTTTCCCTTTCAATTTTGAATTGATATTTATAAGAATAAACTTTTCAAACTTAAAATAGTAAAACTGTCAAAAATATGGCTGAACGACAACGTTTTCGGCAACAGTGGTCTACTTTTATCGCATATTCGGCAGTACTGGATCCCAGGAAATCCGGATTTTGAATCGTCATGGAATTTCTCATCACCTTTAAGGTTCCCCCAAACACACGCGACGCGACAGTCGCGATGCGACAGTCGCGACGCGATTCTATCGCTTGGCGACAGCAATTCTGTCGCCGTTGATATGTAAGCGTAAATAGAACGCTGCCTGCAGCGACCCAACGATAGAATCGCGGCGACTAGTTGTCGCCGTCGCGGCGATGAAATCGCTTAGGTCTGAGGGAGCCTTTACAGATTGTTGTTATATTTGGGTAAATCATTTGAACTAATGAGCTGGCTTTATATAATGGAAAGCTATCTATCAATAACGATCTGCCGGATCGGAGGCGAACACCATCTTTGCAGGGTTGCTGTCCGGCATTCTTGCAACATGCTCCCCCATCGTAACCTTCCAGCTTTAGCTACCTTCTGGATACTGGGTTCGCGGTAGAGCTGGGCGAGCTCATGGTTCATTCTTCGCCGCCACACACCGTCTTCTTGCACGCCGCCAAAGATGGTCCTAAGCACTCGTCTCTCAATACTCCGAGTGCTTGCAAGTCCTCCTTGAGCATTGTCCATGTTTCGTGTGCGTAGAGGACTCCCGGTCTTATTAGCGTCTTGTACATAACATATTTGTTAGTTTCTTCTGGAGCCCGTAGTATGCCCAAGTTGCACAGATATGCGCCTTCGTATTTCACGACTAACATTATTATAAGCCGTTCGCAAGGATCTAAGGTAGACGAATTCTTCAACCACCTCGAAGGTATCCCCGTCTATCGTAACATTGCTTCCCAGGCGGGCCCTGTCGCGCTCGGTTCCGCCCACTAGCAAGTACTTTGTTTCCGACGCATTTACAACCAGTTACACTTTTGTTGCTTCACATTTCAGGCGGGTGTACAGTTCTGCCACCTTTGCAAATGATCGGCCGACAATGTCCATGTCATCCGCGAAAAACAAATAGATTGACTGGATCTGTTGAAAATCGTACCCCGGCTGTTACAGCCGGCTCTCCGCATGACACCTTCTAGCGCAATGTTGAACATCAGGCACGAAAGTCCATCACCTTGTCTTAGTCCTCGGCGCGATTCTGGAGTATTCGCCCGAAATCTTCACCCAGTTTTGCACACCATCCACCGTTGCTTTGATCAGTCTGGTAATCTTCCCAGGGAAGCTGATCTCGTCCATAATTTTCCATAGCTCCACTCGGTCTATACTGTCGTATGCCGTTAAATCCGGCCCTGCTGATAGACTGATGTGTTTTTTGAGAACGGCACAGCTGTTCCATATCCTCGCACTCTCTTCCAGGCGGCGTTTCTTCTCCTGAAAAAGGCGGGTCTGCTGTCTCCGCTTCCGTCTATAACGTTCTACGTTCTGCACTGCACTCTTCGTCGAACCAAACGTTCCGTCGACTTCGTCCCACATACCCGACGTTGTTGTACGCTGCGTCGTTAATGCCTGCTTTGACTGTATTCCAGCAGTCCTCAAGAGGGGCCCCATCGAGCTCACCCTCTCCCGGCAACGCTGCCTCGAAATGCTGCGCGTATGCAGTGGCGACATCAGGTTGCTTCAGTCGCTCTAGGTCGTACCGCGGCGATCGTCGTTACCGAACATTGTTGATGACAGAGTCGATGTTATCGCTTCGATATGTCCTGACGTCGATAATGTCGGAGAAGTGCCGTCCAACAATCAGAACGTGGTCGATTTGTTATTCTGTCTGCAGGCGATTTACTGTCGAGCACACCCGAAATATTAGCCAGTCAACCGATAACACGACGTTAATGTCCCCTCCTCCAGGACGTTTTTCAGATCACAAAAAAACTGGTGGTCAGCACTCCGGCTTTTCTGACCGCCTGCTTTTTTATTTCCCCTGGCTCCCCTTTTCCATCGCACTCAACCCTGGTCGTCATTCTCGAGCTCCCCTTTTTGCTTTACCGTCATTGCTGCCACCTTTGTGTGCTAGGCAGGGTTGTAAATATTCGGCAGCACTGGATGAAGGTGATGTTTTTTATTTCATTTTTTTATTTTCTTCCTGCTTTGAAATCAACCTCACATTCCCGGAGAGGCAGAAAAGTAAACAACAGAACTCACATCACCCACTGCGCCGCGAAGATGAAATTTATCACAGCAAAATGTACACATTCACCCAGCAAATTGAAAAAAATTCACCACGCGTTTAAATGGGCCACTCACAGTCATACGGTAAGGGGCGAACTGAGCAGCATGTCAGAGCGACTTGTGAGTGGCTGAATGCGAAATTTAATGGTCGGTGTTGGACATGATTTTTCGGCTGCACCCAGTCGCACTCACCACGGCGGCGAAGAAGGCGACTGCAGATTATACTGAGATCCATGTTTTTCACTGCATTGACTGTGAAATATTTCTACACTGGTTCTAGGTGTTGCACTTACCAGCCGTTAACATCTAGCTTTATAATATTTTTCCTACGACCCCTCAAAACACAACTAAAGTTACCGTTCGGTAACTTAATGGAAAGGAATTTGATTCACCAGGGTAGTGATAAAATCGGGATATTACCAGTGTTGGTAAAATCTCAAATTCTCAAATTTCACCGGCGATTCAAATCATGAGTCATGAGTTCTTCAGTGTTGAATGCATTGAATTTAACTTTTTTCGCCTCATAAATCCATATGTAAACAAAACAGCCTCGATTGCGTTTTGCCGCTCCTTAGAGCAAAATCATTTTTCGGCGAGTGAGCGATGCGGTTCTGTCCGAGAAACTCAAGCACGATGCTCTCCCTACAGAATCGCAAGCGAGTTGGCTCGTGCATGAAGCCTCGATGATTGAAATTTGAGTATGATTCTACCAACACTGGATGATATTTCTGTAGTTACTGGAAATGCCGTTTGCTTGAAATGATCGTTTGGCAGAAATGGTCATGTGTCCGGAAATATCTTTAAACCGAATATGATATGGTCAAATGACAGAAAATGTCATTTGCCCGAACACTGAATGTAAAAAAGTGTGAAGTAATTAATTACGATTGAAAAGCGAGAAGGAAGAAATCAGAAGTGAGAAATAAGAAAAATGGGAAAAATTAAATAAAAACTGAGAAATGAGACGTCTCACTTCTCACTATTGACTTTTCACTGTTGAAAGCGAGTAGTGAGAAATAAGAAGTGAAAAGTGAGCAATGAGAAGTGAGAAATTTTACTTTTTTCTCCCCCTCTGCACTTTTCACTACTTATCCTCAATTCTCACTATCGGAAGTGACAAAAGGCAAAAGAGAAATGAGTACAAAGGGAGAAGTGAGGCGTCTCACTTCCTACAACTGATTTATAACTTTTTACTTTTTACTTGAACTTTACTTTCCACTTCTCAAGTGATCTATTCGGCCAATTGACCTGTTTGACCAAACGACATTTGCGACTGATTGTTCATTTAAACCAACTGTCCTTTGGCCAGAGGGGTTTTGGGCTAATGATTTATTTGGAAAATGCCATATTCGGTCAAATGGCTTTCGGCTGAATGACGTTCGGCCAAGATATCCAAGTCGCCCTTCTCCCTATATAAAACAAAGACATTTGAGTCATCAAGTACCGTCTCAAGCAAAACATATTGATCGCAAGATTTATCTACTTACACATTCAACTAAGAGCAATCATTTTTGTTAAACCAGTTAAACTGAAATTTTACTGCTTCTAAGTCTATCCTATCCACCACGAAGGAAGAGAAGATACTGAAGGTACCCCGTTCGGCTGTTTCTCTAAGCTATATGCGTTTCGGAAGATCTCGCCGGAGTGGCTCAGCAGAAGCACGTGAGAAGGTAAGTTAAAAAAAATGGATAGGATTCCGGCCGGAAACATTGCTGCTGGGCTTCTTGTTGGATGATAGACTTAATATCGTCCAAGACTACAAGGACAAAGGACAAGTGGAACAGTTTTAAAACTACATACACGAAGAAATCTGTTACAAGCCGAACAATAACTCTGAAGCAATTGACCCGTTTTCAGATGAAGGAATCTGCAGATATGAGAAGAAATTTACTACGACTCGACGGACGGCTACGAAAACTATTTTAGCGGAAAGCATTTTGGTTCTGCAACTGTTTCCTTCGTTGCCAGGCTCCCTTAGTCACGGTCCCGGAAAATGGGTGGCAGAGCTCAATTTGCTGCAAGTGTGGGCGACGTGGACACATGCAAAAGAATTGTCGTCAGCGTTAAGCAAGTTAAGCGAAGGCATATCTTGTATGCTTCATGGCAGATGCCGAAAATATGTATGACTGGGCGAACTGTCAAGCTGGGTTTCTGGTACAGTGACCCAGTGTTTGTTTTGTTTTCTCAAATTCTTTTTTTTCATTGATTTTTTTAATTTTTTTTTTTTCAGTTACTAAAAATTTTCCGAAGTTTTTACTTTATACAATTTGTTCAATAATACAATGATATAAATTTTGTTGATTGGTCGATTCCATCAAATATTTTGGTGCTTCGCTACTGTCAGATTTGTTCATATCTCTCACTAATTATTTTTCAATTCGATCAATCAACAGCAGTGGGTACTTAATTGATTTATTAGGATGTTCGAAAGCATTTCATGAGAAGTCCAAATGATCTGGAATAGTTTTTTTTCTCATCAGAAATAATGTAAATATTTAAGGTGTCAGAATGTGTTTCAATTCATTCTGGAAGGACTGAAAGATTTAATTTGAAAACCTTAATTGATTCCTCAGGATGGAAAAAATTGAAAAAAAAAATTAAAAAGAATGTTGGTTATCCCGAAAGAATCAAATGTGCATATTAAAAAAAATATTCGTGATTCAAGAAAGTCTGAAATATTTCTCTCAATTTCGAAAAAAAAACTTGAGAAGTCCTTAAAAAATCTAAAAAAGAATGAGAAACTTGGAATCTAAAAAAAATTATGAAGAGGTAAAGATTTTGTTCAATGCTCGGATGATTATTTGCATGAGCTTTTTTTCGGATGGATATATTTGTTGGGAGTTCTGAAACTATTCCTAGGAAGATTCGGAACAATTTTTCTTCTGATTAAAGTTCGTGGATTCACAAAAACTACTCGGGAAGTCTCAACAAAATATTTGAAAAATGTAGAAGAATTCGTGGAATGTTCGAAGAAATCTAGAAGAAGTGAGTGTGAGTGAGTAAAGGCCCCATACACGCTCTGACATGTTGTACAACTTGACTCCGCCCCCAGGAAATTTGGTTCGGTCAAAGTACAGTCGGACCGTCTGTGGTCATTTGTACAGCTCACCAGTCGTACAACTTGCCCACAGGCGCTCCGGCTTTACTCCGACCGAACCAAATTTCTTTGGAGGAAGGGGGGAGGGGGGTTAAAGTTGTACAACATGGTGGAGCGCAGAGATGCATCTGAACAGGAGAACGCGTGTTCGTGTTCAAAAAAAGTTCTGAACACTGCACACTGTTCAAAAGCACTGACCTAACTTAGCAACTCGTATCCTAGGAAAACAAACTCATGCGACGACATGCTACTCATTTTTCGGCTAGTAATGGAACACGTTGATATCTAACGGATAGAAATCAAGCATACTCGTATGAAACTCGTATGAACATGCTTGTATGTTTTTGCATAGTTCCAAATCTAAGGAATCTAGGTTACCATGATCGTTTTGCTTGCGTACCAATCCAGTGCACACTGAACTGTGTTCAGAGTTCAAAATTTAGAACACCAAGGCGCGCTCTTGGCTCATGTTCTGTTCAGGATGCATCTCTGGGGAGCGTGTATGGGGCCCCTAATAATGAGAGTGAGTGGGAAAGAGTGAGCGAGTCGGTAAAAGTGAGTGGTTGAGTACAAGTGAGTGAGTGAGTAAGAGTGAGTGCATGAGTGAAATTGAGTGAATAAGTAATATAGAATGAGCGAGTAAGAGTAAGTGAGCGAGTGAAAGTGAGTGAGTGGTATGAATGAGCGAGGGTGTAGGAGTGAGTCAGTGAACACAAGTGAGTGAGTGAGTAAGTAACAGTGAGTGAATAAGAGGCAGTGATGGAGTAAAGGTAAGTAAGTTAGTAAGCATAAGTAACAGGGAGTGCATGAGTAAAAGTGAGCAAGTGAGTGTGTAAGAATGAGTGAGTGACTAAGTGTGAGTGAGTGAGCGAGTAAGGTTGAGTGAGAAAGAGTTAGCGAGAAAGAGAGAGCGAGTGATTGAGAGTAAATGAGTGAGTGAACGTGGATGAGTGAGTAAGAGTGGGTGAATGAATAGTGAGTAATTATTAGTTATCCATAGAAAGTGAGTAAGTAAGGATGTGGGTTTATGAGAGAGAGGGAGATCTTGTTTGTCTCCGGATAGTCGCGTTGACTTAAAGAAGGCATTATCTCTAATCGCCTTAAACCTGGCGTTACGCGTTACTTTAAAAAAAGGCATCCCGACTAGAAGATCATATCAAAATCATATCAACATATGTTATAACAAAATGTGTTGGAAACATGGTGCAGGATGTTGTTAAAATATTTATATTTCTATCAAAAAACTACACTACTGGAAACAAAAACATAACAAATTTTGTTACAATTTTATCATAAAAATAACACATTTTGTTAGAGATTATAACAGAATCTGATACAAAATATATTGTTTCTGTGCAGTTGTAAATTTTTTCAGGTCGTGATAGATTTCAGTTTTTTTGTTTTTGTCTGAACAAGAATAATTCTCAAGAAAACGAAACCGACAACATTTTTTGTCAGTCTGATTTTTTTTTCTGGGGAACCGTGAGGATTCTAAGGGAATTCCAAAAAAAAAATTGGAAGAAAATTTTTGGAAAGCAAAGAAATATCCCGAAAGAATCTGAACGATGTCTTTGTAAAAATCGAATATTAATTAATCTTAAAAATAAAAATATCAGAGAGGTTCGAATGCAACCCCTTTGTTGTAACACAGAAGATTTCTTGTGAAGCTAGAGACAGGGATCATAATTCTCACGAGCAGAGAATGCTCACTCACGTTGATTTTCGCCGAGAAATGCGTTTGCGGGAAAAGAAAATAGGTGTGATGAGAGATAACAATTTCTCTCTCACTACCAGTGCCGCGAAAAGTTGATGTGTTCTCACTCCTTTATTCCTTTTCGTGCCATCACCAATTGCAAAAAGAGTAGCATTTATGGAACAAATAACCTAATACCCCCTATATGCAGTCGATGTGGTGGTATGGCTAGAGTGACCGCATCAGAGCTTAAAATATTCATCTTCATGAAGTAACTTCGGTCCGAATTTTGACAAACATCGCATGAATATTCAAAACATAGAATGACATAGTCAGACGACTACTCCACCAACTCATTCATTCGACTGCCACTGTGTGAACTTACTGTGTGCAGAAAAAAAACAATTAGCATTGTTTATGTTGATGTGTACCATTGAAAGTGCCTCGCGGATGAAAATCTGATTCAGTTCTATGTGATAAATTTCTTCAATCATTTGAAACGTGTTCAGATTTCAGATAATTTATCAATTTGTAAAATGTGCATAAATATTCAATGACTAATATTCAACCGAATATTGACAGTCCAGAGCCGACTATAAATGTGTCTGGAAGTGAGCTGACAAGTGAAGAAAGGTGGACTTCACCAAAAAATTTCGATTATTTTACACTCTGGACCGCATCCCATCGCCATTTTTGTCGATGTTCTAGGTTCGAATCCGTCGCGGTCGTAAACTTTTTGTAATTGCTAAGGGGTTGTACACATTTTACGTAAGCACTTATGGGGGAAGGAGGGGGGGGGGTCTGTCGTTTTCATTTGTATTCAATAAAAAATGCATTTTATAAATTTGCATTCAATAAAAAAAAATAATTTGTATGAAAAAAATGTTACATGGGGGAAGGGGGGTTGGAAATCCCAGAAAAATTGCTTACGCAATAAGTGTGCCACCCCTAGACGAAAATTTTCGCGAAAAGTGAGTGAGGCGTAAAAGTGATGAAACGAAAAAAGAAATTCATCAAGTAGTCACAATTTTCGCTTATCTTCTAGGTTCGCTCTAGAGAAAAGAGGGGTGGGAGAGAGAGGTTTTTCACTACAACCTCCGAAAAAAGATTCTCCTCCGACCCGAAAATCGCTTGATTTTGTCTCATCGAAACGAAAAGTACGAACCCTGCTAGAGAGTGTTTTGCAGGATTTTTGTTGAATGTCTCTGCAAATTAAAGAACATTCTGTTTAAGAGTATATGTGAGATCTAACTGTGTTTATTCGTTCTGGACAAAATTCTGGAACATTCTCAAGGAAGACCGGAACGTCTGCAGTGCAGAGGGAATCTCTATAAGATCTGGATAGTTATCTTCGCCATCGCAGCGTTGTTCCCAAAGGTCGACTTAAAAAACCCTAGACAAATGCATGGTTGCCTCGGAGTGTTGAACGAACGAATTCAAGAAAAAAATTTCAAAACGACTTATCTGCTTTTGTAAACAAAGATTCAAACGACGATTTGACGAATCTGATAGCTCTCCCACGCAAACCAACATCATCAACAGGTAGCGGAAACCTTCACCTACCTATTGATGGTGTTAGTTTGCGTGGGAGAGCTATCAGTTTCGTCAAATCGTCGTTTGAATCTTTGTTTACAAAAGCAGATAAGTCGTTTTGAAAATTTTGTCTTGAATTATTCGTAAAAATAGTGCCTTTTTGCTATCTTTTGGACATTTCAAGCTCTATCTGGAATAAGGGCGAACGTCGCAAGAGAGAATTCTCTTCGCCGACTTCCCTTCTTTTAAATTAAAGTGACAAGCAGATGATTTCGTTGCGGTTTTTCCCCTCAGAACGAAAGAAAACAATGAAAACATGCATTCTGAGGTGATAAACCGCGATGAAATCCACTGCTTGTCACTTTTATTTAAAAGAGGGGAAGTCGACGAAGAGAATCCTCTCTTGCGACATTCGCCCTTTTACCAGATAGAGCTTGATTTATGGTTTTTGCATATTCGTTATAAAGCCACGGATTATGTTTTCAGTTGTCTAACAGAAATTCAAATTATGCCCACAAAATTTGCAATAAAGTATTGAGGAAATAGTTAAGAAGGGTTAAAGAAAAAGCCTTTTGAGGCTGATCAGTGACGTAGCCATGGGGAGGGAAGGGGTTGGGTTAACCCCCTCCTCCAGAGTCATTTTTAGAAGAAGAATTTCGTTCAAAGCCTTATACATTAGAAAAAATGGCTGCTCTGCTTAACACAGCATATTGTGAATACATAGACCTTCCTTACTACAAATTCAATGTACTGATGAGTTAAGCCTTCCAATAACATCCCGGAAACTGTTCGAGCAGTTTTTGAAGGTGAAACGAGAAGTCAAATAACTATTAATTCTGTGTCATAAGTCAGTGAGAGCTCTGAATAAAATATTTGTGAAGTGCTACAAATGAGAAGTTTTTGGCACACGTGAGAGCTCTTAAAGTTTCTTAAGCGGCTCTGATGAAACCCTATATAGATAATAATTTGTTATGGAGCGTACAAGTGCTTTACTCAGATTCTGCAAAACAAATATTTTTATGGTCGGTGGCTCCATTGTCGAGGTTTGACTTAATGTTGATCTTAAATTATGTTTTGGAAGTATGAAGAAAATATGTTTTAAGCTAATTCTAAAACATCCTCTCAAATAACTTCGCGGAAAGGGCTTTTTGAGAGATCCCAACCAAAACGTGACCAGATCCCAGATCCCAACCAGTTCTCTTGGCGACAAAATACACTGAAAATATGGTTCCTAAATCCTACAAAATATACACCTGAACTGAACAGATAAGAATTAATTATCGGGTAGTATTATTTGATTCAGACAAAATAATGGTAAAGGGAAGGTTTCTTGTAATTTTTATGCTTGAAAAAATCAAATGTTGATAGAATTCCGTGAAAAGTTTAGAAGATTGAAAAATATTATAATTTCCAGTCATAAAAATTCCGGAAAAAAAAATAAAGTTGGAACTAACTGTGGTGGAGAATTGTGAAATGAGAAGAGTTGAATTGAGGATGAAGTGATCGATTCTTACCTTAAAATTATTTCTAATTACCGATTGCGAAGCATAATACAAAGTTGAAATCTGTTTGATCAATAACATTTCAATTAAAAATGAAATTGTTTATTTTCTGCTTGTAAGGAAAGATTTAGATGGCGTAATCAAGATTCCAATACGTGTATCCACTGAAGAAAAATTCTCCTCGTGTTATAAGATGTGCCTTCTCACCTGCAAAGATAAACAAAAAGAAAGGATGTTAGTCAAATTATTGCTCTCAAGTGCAAATTATATTTTTTAAATCTACGTGTCACGGTAGCTTAATCAATAATAACACGCTCAAGTCCAATTGCCTCCCACAGTACTGCCGATCCAGAAAGTCAACACAGCATCTTGACACAGATTCAATCGCATTTCGCGCCCACGGAACACACTTCCAAGACACTTGATCCCGATCCCCCCGAGAAGCGAAGCCATCAAGATCGACCATCGCCGGCTCTTGATCAGTTGTGTATTGTTCCCGTCGTCACAAAGTCGTGATCGACTTCGGTTGTTCGCGTTCCGACGACAGCCATCAAGTGGAAGCATTCTTGACACTTCTAGAGTTGCTGCTGGTGGCTGCCGTCAGTCAGTCACCGAGCGCGCAACTCCGGTACCTAATTGCGGAAAATCGATGGGAAGCAATGGGATGTGAAAATTGGACTGACTGGCATTGGCCTTGTCACTTACTTTCACTGGATGGAATATCCCTCAATTGCGCCTCAATAGAATGGTACCATTTACTTCTGCACGGGAGAAGGACCGTTCGAGCCCACGGATTATCGAAAGCGACGATCTGCAATTAACTTCATACGAGGCGTAAATCAACGCCACGCCGTACAACCGACGACGACTACCGCGGCAATAATCTTCCATTTCCCCATCGCGCACAGACGTTTCGCGCGAAGATAAACCGGTCTGTGCCGGTGCGCGGAAAACCAGGAGAGCTTACAGTTAATTCACTTACTTTTCTTTTCCACATGGTCCCACCTGTGTGTGGAGTGTTGTTGCAACCACCGTCGCACCTCCTCTTCACCGTCCCACCCCAATGCCGCCGAAGCGAACGATCAGAAAACTTTTCTTCCCTATTGGGCCATTTATTGTGGAAGTACGAACGACTGCAACCGAACAGGTAGGTAACTGACCCGAGGAAGTTTGGATAATCGAATGGAATTCACATTAAATTACTCGACTATTTAAGTTTTATTATTATGCGATAATTCCATACAAAGATTATTATATAAATCAAAATGACAATTATTTGTGAATGATATGAAAATGCTAATATCATCTTCCAAACTTAGACGTACATGTTTATGATGGAATTAGAGGCGAAAGTATAGAATTGATAGTTCCATTAGGATACGGCAGGCATGAAGAATGTTTTTTATAAGTCCATTTGAAAGCGAGCAGAGGGCAATATTTGTGATGGTATACATTTAGAGACAGTACTTGTCGATAGAAAAACCCTTCGGCGCGCGATAACATATGAGCAAATCAAACCACCTTCTGTTTTGCCAGTGGAGATATATCAGCTTCCACATTCGTATCCCTCCATCTTCATACGGGAGTTTGGCAGAAGGAAGGTCTTGAGATATATACCATCACAAATATTGCCCTCCGCTCGCTTTCAAATCGACTTCTATAAAAACATTCTTCATGCCTGCCGTATCCTAACGGAACTATCAATTCTATACTTTCGCCTCTAATTCTATCATGAACATGTACGTCTAAGTTTAGAAGATGATATTAGCATTTCCATATCATTGTAAATCGTTTAACTTCACGTAGAAGTAATACACTCAAATCAGTGGCGTAGCCACGGGGGTGGTTTGGGCATAAAACCCCCCAGAGACAAAATTTTGAAATGAAATTTTTTTTCGAAAAAATATGTTCAGAAAACCACTTCCCTCCCAGACCAATTTTCTGGCTACGCCACTGACTCAAATCATTAATTAATTATTTGTGATTTACTTCTACTCCAAGTTATTCTACACAAATTTCTTTAGGTATTAATTCAAAATTCCATTCACGGCGACTTTCCAGTATTTTTGCCAAAAAAAATGCTATGGTCTTTTTTCATCTATTCCTATTTTTGCCTTTCTCGTATACCAAATGTCTAAGTCGAAGTCGAGTCAAGTACGAGACTCTGAAGACGACCTTACAGTTGACGTCCAAATACGTATTTGTAAAAGTAATACGAAGTGGTGGAAAACTAAACTGTGCTAAACTCGTCTTATGACAGTGAAAACAGTCCACTAAAAAAGAGTTAAATAATTTTCCTAAAAACATGCCGTTTATCCAATTTTCATGCTGATTTATATTCGAAAATATAAATAGTCAAAATAGTTCGCGTAAAACAACCTAGGGACTTTTTAAAGACTTTACTAGAGAGATAAACAACCTACGGAAGTAATACACTATATAACGCCTTGTCAAATGAAAGTAGTGCTCTTTTGGAGTAAATTATTATGATTTTGAACGATATTTCAGCTTTGCTAGAGCATTCATATTTTTAACAGAATTGAAAATATTATAACAATTCAATTTTGTTGGATTATCGCATTGTCATTCCAGTCCATTAAGAATGATAGTGTTGAACGCTCAGAATAATAAAAGTTGACTCGGTTAGGACCGATTTGAAATTTCTTCACATCCGATATACTCCTGAGCGGCGTTTACTAATATGCTTAAACCTGTTCAATCTCTAAGCGGAAGCTCGAGCAGAAGTGAAGAATTTAGCCCTTAGAGAAATTATGAGATGCATCTTTTTTTTTTTTCACTGAAGTTGATTCTGGAGGCGGATCTTGATTTAAACGGATCCAAAACTTTTTTTGCGCATCAGGTAGGCCCTCATGAATAATCGAAAATGACATTAAACTGTTGTTACCTGCATCTGACCGGTAGGCGCTTGCTGTGATGCGAAAAACCGCGTCGCCTCGTTTGGTTGGCATCTATAGAGTCAAATGCTTGAGTAGTAGTGTGCTAGCGCCTCTAGTGGGTGATTCGCGCAAAATATCTCATGTCTTCTTCTTCTTCTTATTGGCATTACATCCCCACACTGGGACAGAGCCGCCTCGCAGCTTAGTGTTCATTAAGCACTTCCACAGTTATTAACTGCGAGGTTTCTAAGCCAGGTTACCATTTTTGCATTCGTATATCATGAGGCTAGCACAATGATACTTTTATGCCCAGGGAAGTCGAGACAATTTCCAATCCGAAAATTGCCTACACCGCCATCGGGAATCGAACCCAGTCACCCTAAGCATGGTCTTGCTTTGTAGCCGCGCGTCTTACCGCACGGCTAAGGAGGGCCCCTAATATCTCATGTACGATGAATCAAATTGAAGTATTACGTCTGTATGTCTGTGGAAATGGTTCGAAATTTTATTTTTTTCTGAAATTTCTTTGGAACATTTTTCTGAGCCTCCTGAGCTTCTGAGCATTAAAACTCTACAAAATTTCTGCGTGTAATTTGATTTTTTACGGAAACTTCGGTATTCGAACCGATTTTTTTTTCGGAATTGCAAAGGATTTTTAAAGGAATTAATTTTGTTTTCTACGGGAAATTCTCTATATTGTCCATATAACCTTCTGTCACGGTATACAGAAAACAAGGTAGGCTCGTTAGAAAAATGACACTTCGAATGTGACGCATATTTTATCGCCACATGTTGGAGTACAAAAGTAAGCATGCTGCGACCGTAGAGCATCGTCTCGGTCCAGCTTGTGCGAAGATAGCAGTGACGTCACATGTTTACATTCACATGTTTACATACACGGTAAAAAATATACACGTCCATGCGAACTGTTCTGCATTTGAATATGCACTACTTTGGAATCAAATCAATATCAATAGTTGAGCTTGTCGCATTCAAAGACCACCACTTCCATTTGACGTGCACAATGTTTTGAATTTAAAACAACAAAATAAAAATAGAATTACCTCAGCTCAGATTTGAATAACATACCTTTTGCTTGAAAGTCCTCCGTCTTAGCATGACTCCATCTCACACTTGAAATACCTCTCGAAATAAGTAGAACAGATGAAAGAACTGTCATCTTTTTTTAGAACAACACCAATATCGCCCCACTCTTGAATCAATAGCCTTGAACGTGTGAATTCAATAGCATGGCACTTTCAATTCTAGTGGGGACATTATTGGTGCTGATCGAAGTGCTAATCATTTCAACACCCAGTGAGTAGCACTTTGATCAACAGTGTTGATGTTATGGAATTGTCTGCATTCAACACACTCGTGAAAGGTGTGACACCACTTCAAAATCAAAGGAATATCATTTTCAATAATAGTGATTTTAAAGTTGATCATTCAATAGATGGAACAGTTAAATTGAGCGTGTTGATTTTTTACCGTATACGTGATGAGCCTGCCTTGTTTTTGTATGCCGTGACCTTCTGTCTGTGCTCAAAAAAAACTTACGTTGTCTGTGCTCTTAAATTGAAATTGCTATTACTTTTTTATTGTTTGATCCATTTTGGATTTTTGGAGCTGTTTCGAAAGATAATTTAATCATCTTTCAAATCGTAACCATATATACCACCACCTAGCGGCCAAGCTCTAAACTAATCAATGCCTCATGTCAAAGCATACGCCTTCCTGCATAACATTTTTGAAAAGGTGCAGCTGAAAATGGGTAGGATTTTCAGATATAAGTAAAATAAGCATGAAGAATCACTGTTTTATACCCTTTTTTACGTAAACCCCTCCCCGCGTTGTATTCGCCCACCGATAGCCAATCTCTTATACTACAAAAGTTCAATTAAATGGACGCAGTGGTTCATCCTGAACAAAGAATAGTCTATCTCTGGTTATGACCTGAAAGATGATTAAATTTTCTTTCGAAACATCCTAAAAAATCCAAAATTGGCCAAACAATAAACAAGTTATAGCAATTTCAATTTAGGGTCAATTTGACCCCAGAGCACAGACAACGTAAGTTGTTTTGAGCACAGACAGAAGGTAATGACAATTCCGGCTCAAAACAGGACTTTGTCAAAGAGCTTTAATACATATCCCTCCTTTACGACACATTGTTACCACAGACAAACAGACGTAACACTGACAAAATTCCCATCGATCATGAATTCAACGGCCGTTTTAAATTCAATTGATTGGGAGTTTCACATCCAGAGGCGCGCGCATCGTATTCCTTCGTGTTTGACATTTCATACTAGAGCCTTCTGTTGACAGTGTTTTACTAAACCTGATTTTGTGCAACATGCACGCGAGATGGTGGCAAAGTAAATGAGCGATGCATTTTTCAGAAAAATGTTCTAGCTGTTACGTCTGTTTGTCTTTGTTGTTACGATCCAACTAAATGTTTCTCCTCTACTTTGTTATCGTATATGCTGCGCTATGAAATAGAAAAAAAAAGAAATTTTCCACATCTAAACATCTAACATTTTGGCGATGCAAAATGCCCTGGAGGAATTAATCTACAATGTACTGCGCGTACATTTTGTCCTGCTGGTCTCCAAAGGGTCAGGGGGGCGTTAATAAAAAATAAATATTAAAATGAAAAAAATCAAAAAAACTCCTCGGATTTCACTTGTCATAAGACTCAAGTACGAGCCACTGAAGTCAAGTACGAGACACTGAAGAAGGCCTTACTGTTGAGGTCGAACTACGTATCTGTCAAGATACAATTAAGTGGTGGAATTCAATGGGATTGTACAAACTCGTCTTATGACAATTGAAGACATTCCACTAAAAAGCTCAAAATAATTTTCTCAACATCCTCGGATTTGTTAAAGAATGTTTTGAAAATCCTCAAAATTATCCGGGAGGGAGACAAAATAGTTTTTAAATATTTGCATCGGCCTAATTTACTTATATCACTTCTTTTGACAAGAACTTGATTACTATTTAGTAACATACGCATAGTATACATGTGCTCAATTTGTCAGGCTGAGTTGGCCTTTCGAGCCTCAGATATAAAGCGAGTATGAGAAGGGAAACATACTAAAACGACTGCTAAAAATTGAAAAAGTTGTTGAGTAACTCAATGAGTTTTGTACAAAACCTTTTTAATATGTTGAATGCTTTGGGATCATTGAATTTAAGCGCAATAAAAAGACATTGAAACCGGGGCAGCGAAAGTTTATGATGCGATAAGCAAAGGAGAATGCTGTACGAATTTAGATTATTAACCGTAGTTATAATGGTTTTTGGATGAAGAGATCAATTTCTAGTGATGTTCCGCCCCGACATAGGCTGAAAGAGCCCTGCTCCTGTTGATAGATAACAAGAAGAACGCTTTGGGCTAGTGTTTAGTAGCCAATCCATTGAATTGAAAAAAATCGGGATTTTACTCAGCATCATGTATTAGTTTTTGAACAACTTCTAGCGGGAAGGAGCAGCAGAAGAACAATGAGCAGAAGCTCAACCGTGACCAACCGCTGCAGGATCAAATTAAAAGCCCAGATAATTCCACCAAGCGGTGATGATGCCTTTCTCGTTTTATGAGACAGGATTTCACATCAATTGCAACTTGTTGCGATTAAATCAGTTGGAGATGAGTGCCTGAAAAATGAGTGAATACTTTACTTGATTTTTCTATAAAACTTTGTATACGAGAAAGACAAAAAAATATATTTTGGCCATAACTTCTGAGTCCATATTCCTAGCCGCAAATTTTCAAAACGAAACAAGGGAGCAGGATTCTGCGTCGAATGTAACTTGTTGCTAGTAAATCGTTGAATATAAGTGCTTGAAAAATGAATGAGTTTGGGAACCCTGTTTTTGGCATAAAACATGTATTTTGACCACAACTTCTGAGCCCATAGTCCGAATTGGGTAATTTTCAATAGAAAACAATGGGACAGGATTCCACGTCGAATGCCGAATGCGAGAAAATCGGTTAAGGCGAGGGGCTTTACACGATTTTTACGTAAACATTTGTATTTTGGCCAAAACTTTCGATTCTACAGTCCGACCTGGCCAATTTTCAATAGGACACAATGAGACAGGATTCAGCATCGAATGCAACTTGTTGCAAGCAAATCGATTGAGGTTAGGTGCACGAAAAATGAGTGACATTTTTTACGCGATTTTTACGTAAAATTTTGTATTTGGCAATAACTTTTGATCCCATAGTCCGATCTGGCCAATTTTCAATAGGAATGGGACAAGGTTTTGCGTTGAATGTAACTTGTTGCGGTTAAAGATAAATACCTAAAAAATGAGTGAGTCAAGTAAAGAAATATATTTTGGTCTTAACTCCAAAGCCCATAGTCCGATGTGACTCAATAATAAACAATGGGACAGAATTTCGCATCGAACGCAACTTGTTGCAAGCAAATCGGCTAAGGATAAGTGCCAAAAAATAAGTGACACTATTTATTACTTTTTGCGCACAGTTTGTTATTCATTTATCATTTGCATTTTCAACATATCAATAATAACTGATTTTGATATTTCCTTGTCTGCAAATATTTTGCTATTGGTTTGCACTTATAATGGAGAAATGCGTTATTTTTTAGCTATTCGCTCGAACAAGTTTTGCTATTATTTTAGTTATTTTAGCAACTATATCAATCAAACTAACATCAGATTTTGCTATTCTGTTATTCGTATGTTAATGGTAAAATATGTTATTCTTTTGCTATTCTCTTCTGCCCGGGATAGCCTTTCGGTACATTTAGTGCACGAGAAAGGCTTTTTGCCGAAACAGAGCCAATCCGAGAACGGCAGCATTGAGCCACGATAGGGCAAAGAAAAATACACGCTCATTGGAGTCCGATCTGAAGGTCTCAGTCTCCATGGGTGGTCAAGAAACACAACACTATGAGGAACAAGGCCAAACGGTCAAGAAAATCCTGTTACACTCCAAGATGTGACAAGTCCAAGATGTGTAATGGAGGATTAGCTTTTTGCTCCAAGTTAACCTAAAACGAATGAATACAATTAGTAAATTGAAAAACGAAACTAATAACCTGATCATTGGAATCTGGCAATCTCACCGACATTCCAGGAAAACAATAAGCAAACAATTACGATTCCATTTTTCAGCTGTTTTGCGAAACATTTTTCAGCTGTTCTGGTGTTTCTGGTTCTAGTTAAAATCATTTGTTAAAAAAGCACATTACAAACCAATAACATCAACAAACCAAAAGTCGGGAATTAGGCAAACTAGGCAACAGATAAATTAATTAATTTGCTAGCAAAAATGGGATTGTTGCTATTTAACATCCATCACTACCTACTGCCTTGCACCCGTAATGGGTACATAGTTCCTTTAGTGGCAATAAAGCGTTAAGAAATTTTCTGTACTTGTCAGCTTCGTACTGCTCACGGAATTTCAGTAGCGGAATCATTGCGTGACATTCGGTGTCCTATCTATTTGTATAGTACTTATCAGCAGCGTACTAGCCTTAAGTTATCCTTCTAGCAAATTTCTTGGGAATTGACCATACTTATTATCAACTTTTTCTCAATTCACCTTTTCCATTACGACCTTTTGTCCTTTCGACTTTCTGTCTCTTTCGACGTTTTGTCTTTTCGACCTTTTGTTTTCCGACCTTTTGTCTTTCGACATTTTGTCATAGATTCTATTTCTTGAATGGTGACGATGATTTCATAAGGTGAAAATTCAGGTGTCTATTGAGCGAAGAGTAAAAATGGTTTGTGGGCTGAAAAACCACGAGACGCGTCTGGAAGACCGCTGAGAAATGGTTTCTCAAATCCAGGATATTCAATACGATATGTGTGTTATTTTTTATTGGCACTTCGGTGGAACACCGGCCAATTATATAAAAAAAATTGTGCCCGGGACATCCTGATTACGAATTTGCTTGCTTGAGCTTGATTGACCGCCCACGGTTGCTACTCCGTTATTGCCGGATCAGTTGTAATTACACAGAGAACCAACAAATGATGTTTGGGACTAACACCATCTGCAATGTGTAGGAACTGATGACCCAAAACTAAGCAATACCAGCGCCGGCCGTGTCCGAATGCAGGTCATGTAGGGTTTGGGAAGGAATATGATACTCGCTTTGATGAAAGCCGACGAGTCATCTGCACTTCCACGAGAAATCACTGGGATGTTGGATATATTGGGAATGGAGTGTAGCAGGGTTCGTTTTAGTAAACGGTATGCGGGTGTAGCGTGTAGTTTGATAGAGGTTAAACAAAAACACAATCGAACTCGCACTCATCAATTTACTTATCAACCGCACAAAGCAGTGCAAAATATTTCGATGATAGCGCGATAGTTCTGCTTGTTAAAGAAAACGTGATGGGACGCGCACTAAACTTCTATTTGCTTATTAATTTTACTAACTCGCATAACGCACAAAACACAATCGGTGGACGCGCACTAAATTTCTACTTGCTAATTAATTTACTCACCCACGCAATGTTTTCATTTTATTTATTTAAGTGGTAGGAAACGCAGAACGAAATATTTTAATGATCACGCGATAGTTCTGCGTGCTAAAGGAAGCATGATTGTACACGCACTGAACTTCCGCAGTGCAAAATATTTTGATGATCGCGTGATCGATCTGCCTGGAAGGAAACACAATCGGACGCGCACTTAATTTTACTTGCTAATTAATTTACTCACCCACGCAACGCAGTTGTTTTTTTTAGTTGTTTATTTGAGTGATAGGAAACGCAGAATGAAATATTTCAATGATCACGGGATCGTTCTGCGTGCTAAAGGAAACGCGGACGCGCCAGATGGCAGAAACTAAATCTTCTCAATCAGGCGTAACTGTATCTGACCCTGAAATTTTAAACGGCTAATTAATACTCTCTTTGTTCAGCATATTTTAGTCAAATGACGTTACTACAAGATAAATTGGAATCCATTCTTTCTGTTGGGCACATTAGTTGACAAAAATAGTTTGAATAAATCGCACAATCGCCGTTCTAAAAACCAAGGTCAAAACAATCACGAACAATTGAAAAAAAAATCAGTGGAAATAACGGAAATAACAACAAAAAGACACAATGCTTACATGGTACCAAACTCAAACGTACGTTTGTAATACAATAAACAGTTCAGAAACATTGAAAAATTTGTGTCAATATAATTGCCACTGCCTTGCAAGCCACAACAAAAAAATTAAATTAAGTTAGGGTAACCGTACCCTTAGTGGAGGTAGCACCAATAGTGGAGGTAGTGGGGTTTTAATGAGATTTATCATATTTATATAGTTTATGATGGTTTCAGTTGATGCGTCGTGCTTCAAATATCCTGTTAAATGCAACTTATCTTAATATTTCGCTTGAAAAACTATTGAAAACAATGATTTTCCTTAACAAAATTGACTCTCTTGCACCTATAGTGGTGCACCTGTACCAATAGTGGCAAGTCTCATAAGAAACCAATGGATAGCACTACTATAGGAACCAAAATTAATTTTTACCGCCACTAAAGGAACAGTGTACCCATAGTGGTGCAAGCAATATTTGGTAATTGTTGATGTTAAATGACATCTATCTCATTTTTGTTAGCAAATTTATTAGTTTATCTATTGACTAAGATAATAAAGCAGTAAATTTCCCATAATTATCAATTTTTAAAAAACATTTTCTTTTGTGGATCTACTAATACCTCCACTATTGGTACCGTTACCCTATTCTTCAACGTCGAAAATCGCCAATTTTTGCGTGACGTACTTTATGGATCTTCCCATATTGTTTTTCAGTTTTCAACAACTAAAAGAATGACGGGAGCAATTCAGCGTAAAAATAATCGCGTCAACTCGCGGCCGCGGCACACTTCGATCTCTAACTATGCCGTGCCCAGGACATCCTAATTACTACGATTACGATCTGAGCTAAACAATTGACTTCTCCAAATGAATAAAAGTGTGCGTGATTCCGCAGTATTCCTCTCAAAGTGTTTGTGATAGTTTTGCTGCAACTGGATTACCACTCACTTTTATTTTACACATCCTACACAATGACATTAGTGTTAGTGATTCTGGCTTTGGAGAAGTCAATAGGGAGTCAGTTGCCTGTATATTGCGCTTTAGTTTTTGTTTTGTTTCTTTATTAAGGAGACTTTCATCCCTAGGCGCTCTCAAGTTCTCAAATCAAGACCAAACGATTCTTTGTATTCATGAGTTCAATGTAGCGGAAATGACGGCTTTGGCAGGTTTTGTTCTATTATAGTCAGGGGGTTTTCTATAACTAATCATGCTCAAATTTGGCCTAAACATTCTTTGCATATCAAAGAATATTGTGGCCAAATTTCATAACATTTGGTCAATAAAAAACCCCCTGACAATAATAGAACAAAACCTGCCAAAGCCGTCATTTCCCCTAAATCTTGGCTACACTGTTGAGTTTCTTCAAATAACCTCTCTCGATGACTTGTTTAATATCGAGCAAGCAAAACCTCACGCTTTTTACGCTAGCCATAAATCTGGTAAGGGATGATTCGACTATGACAGGTGCTGTGTACATTTTTATGCCAGCATCATAGTAGCCTCAGCTTCTGAAGTTTATTTTGCAGCCTGTCAGAATGCCTTCAATACATTTTTGAAATCACTGTAAATTATGTCAAGAGAATACTAAATAGCAATTCTTTATTTCAGATTTGCTGAAGTCACTCCAAGGCGTACAATGAAGTACATGTCTGTTTCATATGGGTGTTTGTCTCATAAACTTTAAATTACGATCAATTGATCGGTGACGTGAAGAACCCAATACCAAAAACTCAGGGTTTTCTGTGGTTATACGTCATCAAACGATAAAGTCTGTAATAGCGAAGAACTATATCTCATGAGCTACAACTTTAGGTATCTGCAATATTTTCATCTTTTATAATAATAAAAACCAGATGGGAGCTCCATCATTTTTGACCATAGATGAAATCAATGTAATGTCAAAGTGCGTGCTGGAAAACTTGTTAAAAACTTTATTTGACCTTTTCCTCTGAATTCTATGCATCAATTATCAACCCCCACCCAACATGAAGTTTTTTTTTGTGTGGAAGGTTGCTAAAATTCAAATGGGCCGTAACGCACTAACAGACCCCTTTGCACCCCCTGAAAAATTGAAGTAATTTGTGTTTGCTACGTTTACATGCAATCTGGCATGTATACAAACTTCTCCGAAGAAAACTGGGAGTAGACTATCAACCATCATCAATCTGCTAATCTCATTCTATTGAGAGTTTGCACCATTTTAATGATTTGCAATAGACTTAATATTGCCGTACGTCTCATTTTCGTGACGGTAAATTCTTTAGGGAATAGAATCTGAGTTTAGGATATCTGCATTAATTCCTCCGAAGAAAGCAATCTCAACATTCAATATATGTAGGGGGAATGACGGCTTTGGCAGGTTTTGTTCTATTATTGGCAGGGGGGTTTTTTATGTCTGACTATGCTCAAATTTGGCCTAAACATTCTTTGTATATCAAAGAACATTTTGGCCAAATTTTATAAAATTTGGTCGACAAAAACCCCCCTGCCAATAATAGAACAAAACCTGCCAAAGCCGTATTTCCCCTATGTAGGTACCTAAAACAAATGGGAAAATGTGTAGAAAAATTGAAATATTGGATTATGAAAACTTCTCAGATAAAACCTTGTTGTTATTTAATATACGTTGTCATGCAAGTTGTTATGTAAATTGTAAACAATATTTTTGCAACTTCTACTTGAGCCTACTTTGATCCAATTATAAAAATTATAGTGTACAACGTAAATGTCAAAAGGGGTGATTCAAATTTTATAGCAGGGCCTGCTTAAAAAGCTGGATAGAAGAGTTTTGCAGCGGAGTTTGAGATTGTTTGGTAAAAGCCCAGGTGGCATTGATACCTTTTTCATGTGTTCAAAAACCCTAATCATCCACCTTTATCTAGCGATAATGGCACCTTTTTCGAGTGTTATAAAAAATAATATTCTGGCCATTGCTTTTGAGCCCACTACATTTCAAAAGAAAATAATGGAGGATTCCCCGTTAAATGCGACTCCCAAAC
Organism: Armigeres subalbatus; assembly: GCF_024139115.2. Classification (NCBI taxonomy): domain Eukaryota; kingdom Metazoa; phylum Arthropoda; class Insecta; order Diptera; family Culicidae; genus Armigeres; species Armigeres subalbatus. Next base: position 107,244 of record NW_026943241.1, on the reverse strand, counting down.
CCCAAAAAGTATCGGACATATTGACTCCAAAATAGATTTTCCTTTCAACAAAAAAAATCTTTTTGTGATCATCACATCTTCGTGCTCGGGTTACGTTCTGTGGTGTTGTTGTTTTTACGGAAGAGTAAAAACGGACACAAAAAAAGCAAAACAAGCGCAAAAATTTCTCTTTTGACTGACGGACCGTCGCAGCCTGCTGCAACGATCATCATCACCTCGATCAGCGTCGTCGCGCTCTCCACCGTTTTGACTCAAACCTGCTGGATCAGCAGATTGCTCAGGTGAAACAAAAAGCCGATGCATCTCCGGCCTATTTTCTGCAAGCTCTGGCAGTGGAAAGTGCGCACCTTCTTGTTCCCGGTCCCGGTCGATATTTTATGCAAAGGTGTTGTTTTTCTTAACATTTTTGTCGGTTGTTGTTTTTTCGACTTGGTTGCATCTTCCCATCGGTAGCGCCTCGGGGAATGCAGCCTGCGCACCTGACGAGAATGTGCAAGGGAGACACAAATCATGTGCGCTGGCGCTTCACGGACAGACGAGGCTGATTGAGTTCGAGTTGTGCAATTTCGCTGCTGGGCGGAGTGGAACTAACAAAGATTTATTTGAATGGATTAGTTGGGCTTGGAAAGTGTTGGAATCAGATGGCAGTTTGGATTGGAATTTTTGCCGCTTGAAATAGGGACAGATTTGCTCAGCTAGGGTAAATGACCCAATAGTGGAGGGACTAAGCACGTTCCACCACTGTTTGTTCGCATGCACAGAAGCTATAATTTATTTCGCTTACCTAAATTGTGCATTCGAAAGCTCCTCTTTTATATTTTTAGTAGAAAGTATTCCGATGGCAGCAGCTCCTGTCATTATTACCTAAAATGAATCCTCCAATTATTGGTGCAATGTTCCAATAGTTGCGATATTTTCTTATTCGTGTTCCTATAGTTGCGAATCCCATTGTTTTCATACGGGACTCGCAACTATGGGAACACTACCGCAACTATTGGTACAAGGCAGAGAATAAATTACAGTATTTCAGTGATATTTTACCGATTTTTTAGTAAATCCAAAACAGTTTTCAGCTCTTTCACTTAATGACAGGTCAACCAATTGATAAACAATGTGGGTTGCTGCGTTATTTGCGTATATTTGATAAAAAGTACACTATCGCAACTATAGGAACACCCACGACTATCGGATCAATTACCCTATCTGATTTTGAAGTCATTAAACAAAATTTTGTTCATTTCCTTATTCAGGCTATATTTTTGTGAAGTGAACACTTTGTGGAATTTCCCGCAGAAATTCAAGAGAATTTTGCTTAAAAGTTCACAACGCTCTAGAAAAAAATCTTTGAGAAATTCAGAATCTTTTTCCGTGGGAATTTCAAGATTTTTTTTCAATTTTCCATAGTACATTGTTCATAGTACATTGGAATTACATACGGCCATTAGAGTAATTGGATCTCCCGAGGAATCCTTTCAACAAGCTAAACATTTCACTAGATTCGTTTCACTTGCGACGGATTTTTCTGCATTCTCAAGTTTGGAAATTATTTTGAAAGCATAAAAGATATGAAGGAATAATGGACTTTAAATTATTAATTCCACACCCTACGATTTACGGTACTATTAAGGGACTAAACATCACTTATCAGCCTTAACAATTGAAATCAATATCAAAAACATGTTGCGTCACTCAACCCCCTCGGTGGGCAATCAACCACCTGCCGCGCCTCGGTAAATGGAACAACATCTCCGGGAGCACCCAACATATACTGAAGCCTCTCGCCTTATCCCCCTCCCTCGTCGATGAAATCAGGTGAAAACACCATTAGGAGGCGCAAATCTCCCGTTCGATCCGGCCAATCGAATCAGATCACACCCGACCACGTGGAGCGCCACGCCGGCCGTCGGTCGGCCACCACACGAAGATCTTCACACCGTGTCCGCGGCGAGCTGTGCCTTGTATAGGACTTGAAATAGCAGTAGTTTCCGTTGCTTTCTCCCCCCTCGAACGCAACAACATCGGAAAACCGGTGATGATTTGATTATTTTCTGGCTCTTTTGCCTTTTATTCTCCTAAATTCGATTGATTGATTTGGATTCCTTCGGCTGCCGGCAGCCGAGCCGTGAGACCCACTTTCGACGGTCTGCTGCGGAGCTCTCCTGTTGTTCGCGCTGCTACCTGCTGGACTATAGCTGTTCTGGAAATGGAAGAAAAGCGTTTTCGGCATTTACCCGCTGCATTGCATCGCTGTTGTTTGCATTCCGAATCGCTGAAGGATGAAGATTTTGCTATGTACGAAATGGGGACTGATGAAGTGTTTTTTTCCTCTCTTGGAACATTAGCTGTTTACTTTTGTTTTGCTGCGTTCGAAGTGGTACTTACGATAGTTACTGTTTGATTAAGTTTTTGTGCATAGCGAGTTGATTGTTGAATAATTGAATTCGGCGATTATGCAGAAGGTTGTGATTTGGGTCGCTAATCGTTGTGGACTCATTCGGAGCTTTCCAGGGCGCGATTTAAAAGTTGGGAAGTTTTTTTTGTTACTTCCACCGGCATATTGGTGTAGATTCAGTGATGGCGATTTGTGTTTTTATAAGAAAATTATTAATATTCTTGTAAAAACAGAAATCGACCTTGCGTCTTAATCTACACCAATATGCCGGTAGAAGCATTGCAATATCATCTAGGACAGGACATTATCTTTGCTTGTGATGGTGATCCTGATAGCCCACGCAGTTATAATTTTCTTGACGTTGCGAAGGTGTTGCTACAACAAAAGCCGTGAAAAGGAAGATCAAATGATGAGATTGTTTGCAATGCATGAATTACATATTCTATCGGACCAATCATGTATCAGGTATCAGAAAGTTGGCCCAGGAGGCGCGTTCCCCTCCAATTGGGAGATTTGTGCATCGCCCCTTCATTGCCTTCCTCATCATTTACCTGTCTAGAATTTCTAATATTGAGACATTGCAACAAATATCCAACAAGATAATTTCCAATTTTAGACAAAAATCGTTACAATTTTCTATTGCCACAATTAGGTCCTTGTACCCTTAGTATAAATTAGGTTAGGTTTAGTTTAAGTTGAAAACATTGTAATTCCTACATGGTGCAATTCAACCAGAGGAAAAATCTTAACTTTTTTTATGTCTTTATGAAGGAGACTTTCAGCCCGAGGCTGGCTCGTCTCCGGAAAATCCTAACTGTCAGAGTCAATTGAAATGCATTAATAACATCTAAAAAGTAACATAGCAAATAAGGATGATAGTGTTAAGAAAACACGGAACACGTAGTCTAAGAGATGAATGCATGTATTAGATAGTCAGCAAATAAAATTAGTTAAAAAAATTAAAAAAAAAATCATTTACCTGTCGGAAAGGGAAGAAGGGGTAGGACATGGAAATAGGAAAAGGATGATGGAAAAGGATGAAAAAGGGACCCTTCCTCTCAGAAGTTGGGACTTCATACAAACTGCCGAAATCTCAGTCTTTAATAAGCAGATTTAATCTGAAAAAGTCTCTTATGAGAACATACCCGTAGGTAATTCTGAACTTTTTTTTCAACTGCTGATCACCACATCAGTTGGTTTATCAGTAAATATCCAGAATAAATGAGAGTGGACACTGAAGAATGAGAAGTTCTATCAACTTCATTTTAACAACACCACCCTATAAGAAATGCGCTTATAATAATAAGAAGGTGCCTCACATAAGACGATTGGAATTGCTTGAAAATTTTAACCCTTTTGGGGTTGCTAGTAAGCTATGAACACAAGTAATTCGATTGCTATTACTGCATTCATAATTAATTTCATGGGATGATATTTGAAAAACGGGGAAGGTTGTGGAGGGACTGGTATTGTTCAGCTATCAATCACCTCAGAGTAACTTCTTATCTCCCGCCCTTAGCCGATTTCAGCCACATTTTTAACACATATTCTTTAAATTAAGGAGAAGACGATAGTGGGTTAGAGATGAAAAAGGGGAGGGTGTGGGGGAGAGGTTTATCGATCAACTCAACCCTTCATCGAAATCATGATTTTCCCAGTGAAAAGCAATGATCAATGTGTTTCCTTCTGGACGGTGAATGTGATCGCTTCTTAAAAAATAGGCGTTTGCCCAGAATAAGGCGATTAAGGGTTTGATCCTTTCTTCAAAATAAGTCAATGTTTTCAAATAAAATTTACCTTCTTTTAATCAAATGATGAAGCATCAATAAGTAACACAGTTACCCTGTTGATTAATTGGTTTATTCATTTTCCGTTTATGAAAAAACTGCGAATCAAACTGGCAATTCCGAGCAAGGCCGGGTACATACAGATTAGAGTGGGCGCAGTTGTATGAAAAAACGCAAACTTCATCCAATCAAGTGAGGTCAAGGTTTTTCTGAATCGTTTTGGGAACCCAATCAACTGTGCAAAATATGGGCTCGATTGGTTGCGTCCTCGCTTCCCGCATCGCGTTTTAAATTTATATGGAGATTAGTATGCGAAAACGTACCTTTTTACATTTTTGCTCTTGGCGGCCTAAATTTATCGACCATCACGTGATGCAATACGTGAGCATATAGTCTGAAAGATGCCAAAACACTTTGCCGAAGAAGGTACGTAGCTAGAAGATCCACAAAAAATGTTATTACGCATCGAAAACTGATTGTTCAAACCATATGCAAGTAATCATTTTTTTGCCAGCACTACCGGACAACCTATGATTGTCAGAGAGCAAACCCAATCTTCTATCTTGTCGGAATCGTTACTTTGTAAAATGATTCCGAATAACTCCCATTAGCTCCAAAGCCCTATAAGATCAATAATTTCGAAATAACATTCAGTTAAATTATTGGTACACGTAGTTCGGCAGTGCTGGCAGAATAAACGATTTTTTGCATATGGTTTGAACAACCTTTTTTTGTGGCGTTATAACTTTTTTCGTGGACGTTCCAGCAACGTTCCTTCTTCAGCAAAGTTTTTCGGCATCCTTTGGGTTATACTTTAACGTAATGTGTCACTTTGTTTACGGTAAACCAAAACCTCTAGAAGCAAAAATGCCAAAATATACATTTTACCATACTAATTTCCATACAAATTCCAAACGCGATGCGGAAAGCGAGGAAGCAACCAATCGGGCTAAATAGTTGTTTGGGACCTAGAATGGTTGCAAAAAATCATTGATTTTAAAAATTGACCATGACGCCCCGCTCTAATACAGATAGTAGTTTGAAAAATTGCCCACAAATTACGAGTAGTGAAGAGTGAGAAATGAGAAGTGAGTAATAAGCAGTAGGAAGTGAGAAGTGAAAAGTGGGAAAACAAAAGTGAACTGAGAACTGGAAACTAAGAACAGAGAACTTCTTTTTCCTTCTATCTTCCTTCTTCCTTATTTATTATTTCTTCCTGTTTTCCTTTTTCCTTCTACCTTTTTCCTTCTTTCTTCTTCCTTCCTCTTTCTTTCTTATTCCTTATTCTAACTTCCTTCTTTCTTCTTCCATCTTTCTTCTTCCATATCCCATCTCCCTTCTTCCTTCTTCTTTCTTTCTTATTCTTTATTCCATCTTCCTTCTCCTATCTTCTCTCTTTCTTCTTTTTTCTTCCTTTTTCCTTCTTCCTGCTTCCTCCTTCCTTCTTCCTTCTTTTTACTTTTTTTCCTTCTCCCATATCCCTTCTTTATTCTCCCTTATTCCTTCTTTCTTCTCTTTTCTCCCTTCTTCCTTTCTTCTTATTCCATCTTCATTCTTTCTTCTGTCTTCTTCCTTCTTTAGTTTTCCTTTTTCCTTCTTCTTTCTTCTTTCTTCCTTTTTCCTTTTTCCTTTTTCCTTCTTCCATATTCCATCTCCCTTCCTTCTTCTTTCTTTTTCCTTCTTCTGACTTCCTCCATCTTTCATCCTTATTCCTTCTTCCATCTTCATTCTTCCTTCTTTCTTCGTCCTTCCCTTTCCCTTTTTCCTTCTTCCCTTTTTCTTCTTCCTTTTTCCTTCTTCCTTCTTTGTTTATTCTTCATCCTTCTCACTTTTTGCTTCCCATTACAAAATTTTCTTACCTCTCACTACTCACTACTCACTTATAATTTCACACACTCACTAAGGAAATGTATTTAAACTATTTGGCCAAAAGGCGTCCGGCTAAATGATTCTTTCGGCCAAATGGCATTCGGCCAAACGACATTCGGTCATACGGCATTCGGCTTGGTCGGCTTGGTTCGTTTGGTCGAAACCCATCTGGCCGAAAGTCATTTAGCCAAATAGGACATTTGGCCGAATAGGTCATTTGAACAGTGAGAATTGAGTAATGGGAAGTGAGACGTTTCACTTCTAACTAGTTATTTTCCACTTCTCACTGTGAATGCCGAATGACCTGTTCGGCACAATGACCTATTCGGCCAAATGGCTAGTCGGCCAAATGACCTTTTCTGCCGAATGACTTGTTCAGCCAAATGTTTATTCGGCCAGATGACCAATTCGGCCAAATGACTTATTCTTCCAATTGGCATATTCGGCCAAAATGACCTATTCGGCTATATGACCCTTTTGGCCTAATGGTCTGTTCGGCCAAACAACTTTCGGCCTAGTGGCCTTCAGCCAAATGGCATTCGCCCGAACGGTTTTCGGGCAAACGGCTCTTCCCCGTCATTAGACCTAGATGGGTCGATAAAAATCAATCCTGGAGTGGATTGGTTGGTGGCCGGAATCGCCATGGGAACTAATTTGGTCTAGAAAATCCAATTCTGGAGTGGGTTGATCGATGGCAGGAATCGTCTTTGAACCCAGTTTGGTCACGAAAATCCAACGGTCGATGAGAACCGCTGTTGGGTCAAGAACCCGTGATGGAAAAGATTGTTTAGTATTTTCTATTACTGATGTATTGAAGACATACATACATACACACATACAGACATCACCTCAATTCATCGAGCTGAGTCGATTGGTATATAACACTATGGGTCTCCGAGCCTTCTATTAAAAGTTTGGTTTTGGAGTCCTATCCTATCCTATAGCCTTTACGTATACTTAGTATACGCGAAAGACAAAAATTTGGATGCTGGGATAAATTGGAATGGAATGGAATACTTTATCTAAGAGGGCGCAACAAAAATCAGTTACAGGTCGGACTCGATTATCCGGAGTATCGATTTTTTTTTTCACTCCGGATAATCGAATCCTCCGGATAATCGAATCACTAGAAAATATCAAATCTGCAATTAAATGACGAAAAAAATATGTTTTATTGTATTTGCAGTGGTGTAGTCAGAAATTATTTTGGAAAAACCCTGATTAATCCGCCTAACGGTATCGGTGATTTTCTGGTATACAATGGAAAATAGTATTTTGCCATAACTTTTGAGTCTATAGAACGATCCACCCAATTTTCAATATGAAATGATGAGACAGGATTCCCATTTGAATCGAAGTTGATGGTTGAGAATAGGTTGTACAAAAAATAGTATTTTGGTCATTATTTCTGAACCCAAAGTTTGATCTAGTCAATTTTCAACAAAAAGCTATGAAACTTTTGAGTCAATTGTCCGATCTATCCATTTGTCAATAGGAAACAATATAAAGGCTCCCCCAGACCTGAGTGATTTCATCGCCTCAACGGCAAAAACTAGTCGCCGCGATTTTATCGTTGGGTCGCTGTAGGCAATGTTCCAGTTACTCTTCCACTCCAACGGCGACAGAATCGCATTCGCCAAGCGTTAGAATCGCGTCGCAATTTTTCGGTCAAGTCACGTGTGTTAGGGGGAACTTAATAAGATTTCCCGTTAAATGCAACCAGTCGCAAGCAAATTGGATAAGGATAAGTGCCAAAAATGGGCCCCAATTCGCCGACCATAGATGATCGGTATTATAATTCTATGAAGCTCCGAGACATCTAAAATATGTTTGTTTTTGGAGAAAACAAATAGCCTTTCGGTATACTTTTTGTCGAGGGAGACAAAAAGGGGTCTTTTGAATCAAATATTAGGCAATGATCCGCGCATCAAATAACCATTTACAGGTCCTTCTCTTCTTGCAATCTCTTCTTGGTAACGTGTTTCCGTTTGTTGCTGAAGATTTTCTCCTGGAAATTCGGATTAATGGATTATTCCTTAAAGGGTGATATTCTGCAAGATAAATTCCTCTAGGATAACTCCAATTGAAAGGTCATTATTGGTGCTGATGGAACATTTTGACTTGTTTTGCATCATCTTCAATGGCAATTGTACTAGAACGAAGCGTTTTATCACAACGTCGGTGGGGGAAATATTTCTCGCATTTGTATCAGGTGACGAGCAATTTGTTTTCATGTCTTGATATGATAAAGAAAAAACCTTATGCTTTATGTCCATTGTCGTTAATTATAAATTGAGAGCGAATTCTGCAACCAATGTTATGCATCCAAACACATCGTTTCATAGTGGCAAGGCTTCCACGGAAATGTTTTTTTTTTCTTTCTTTATGGCTGGCTCGTCTCCGACCACGGAAAAGTTCTTGAAGCGATAAGTTTGTGGACATGTTTTGAAGAAAATAATTGATTCATCCAAATAAAATGAATATGTAGAGCAACCCTATTTCAGTCCCTCCCATACAAGCTACGTTCATATTTCTTCATATAATCCTATTTTGTATGAATATAATAGTAATGTAATCATTTGAATTCATGAAGTTGATATACAAGCCTATAGTCAAATTTCAATATACAAAACGACCCCTTTTTCAACCCCCTCCCACAACCTAGATACGCCACATTGTTAAAATAATCATAGTGTATATTATCCTACTGAAAATTAAAATTAAACTTAAAAAAATTGAAGAAAAAAATATTCCGGATAATCGAGTCTAAAATTCCGGATAATCAAGCCCCGGATAATCGAGTCCCCGGATAATCGTGTCTCCGGATAATCGAGTTCGACCTGTATTACTAGTTATGGTAAGTTAAAATATGTGAAGCAATGTATGCATGTTCTATATGCATATTCTGTATTGCTTGAACTCGAAGCTGGAATAATGTTTAAAGCCTGATAAGTGACTTTTGGTTAATGAGAGTTAGAATAATTACATAGCAAGTGCAAATTGGAAAGATTTTGAGAGTAGAGGAGAAGGGGAATGTAGAGGTTAGGTTAGGTTTGGTTAGGTTATTTAATTTGAGCGCTGTGTAGGCACTGGGCTGTACACCAAGGAATCTGAAGGAATCTACGTTAAAGATTGTATTGGCACCACAGATTCAGCGATTCAACTAAGAAAAAACTCACAGAATTTATTAGTTAAAGGTGGTGCATTCAGCAAGTGCATTCAGGCACGTCTTTTCGCGCCCCTTGGTATCATTATTCTGAGGATGGGCCGTTTATCCGGAAGTTGTTATGCCGAGACCAATCTGGCTGAAATTCGTTTGGTCGGAGTGGACATATGGCTGAAAATGTTATTCGGCCAAACTTACCTTTTGACCGAAAAAGTCTTTTGGCCGTATTGGTCATTTGGCCGAAATCACAGCAAAAAAAATATTAATATGCTGGGACGTAACTACCGTAAACGTATCCGAAAATTCTATGTAATAATAGATTTCATGTATTTTCACATCTAATCCATGTCTTATAACATTGCTTGTTGTAATATCTAATGAACCCAAACATTTTATTCGTTGCGTGAAATTGACATAAGATTACCCGTCCAACTGCGCATTCGACTACATTTAAAATGGTGCACATCATGCAGGTTGCAAATCAAACTTAATACTACCTCTAGAAGTAGTTTATTGCGTATAATTTTATGTATTTTTACCGCGCGACAATGCGAAATAGCATCTAAAATAACATCCTCAACTGACAGCTGGGCAGAAAATTTTCTTTTGCTGCAGTAAGAAGATGGCCGCCCTCAGCCGCAGGCAAAGTCGCAGGTTTAAACGTTAGAAATCAAATTCTAATTGAAAAGGAATGTGTACCTCTAAAGACAAATATAAAATGTGTACCTCTTTGAAAAAGGAAGTGATGGGTGATTTGGTGATTAGTGATTGTATTCCAATAAAATTGATTCGGGTAACTGTGGCTGGTCAGCGGAAAAAGAGCCAGTTTGTGCTTCGCTAATTTGTTGACAACAGTCACCGTCACCAAAAAATGACGGTAATGGAACGGATTTTCGGTTTCAAAGGTAAGTTCTAAACGATGACAGTTTTAAACCACCTGCCGGATTGCTCAATGGTTAGTTTTATTACAGGAAACAGTCGGATATTGATCTCACATCTTACGGCACAAATGTTCCTGGGTCCCCATCGGAGCTGATCCGTTGAATAATTACCGTGGAGTGCTCTATTTGACCGGAAGGTATGCTAATTGCTAAAAATAATGCTTTGAATAAATTGTTACAGGAGTGAGCACAAAATCAAAAATTCTATTCATGATGAAGGTCAGGGTTGTTTCATTCCTCGTAAAAAATATTGTGTGAACAGGGCTGCTAAGGGAAAACAAACATACCAAGTAGTGTAAAAAATTAAAATATGATATTTTGATTTGCAAAGATTTTAATTTTTAATAATCTTTTTCTTCTTTAACGGCTTTACATTCCAACTGGAACTTGGCCTGTTTCACAATTAATTTTAATTTTAATTTCAATTTCAATTTCAATTTCAATTTTAATTTTATTTTAATTAAATTTAAATTTTTATTTAAAAATTAACTTCAATTTTCATTTTAATTTTCATTTCAATTTTAAATATAATTTTAATTTTAATTTTAATTTCAATTTCAATTTCAATTTCAATTTCAATTTTAATTTTAATTTTAATTTTAATTTTAATTTTAATTTTGATTTAAATTTAAATTTAAATTTATTTTAATTTTAATTGTAATTTTACTTTCAGTTTTATTTGAATTTCAATTTTAATTTTAATTTAATTTTAATTTTAATTTTAATTTTTTTTTAATTCTATTTTATTTTTTAATTTTAATTTTAATTTTAATTTCAATTTTAATTTTAATTTTAATTTTAGTTTTAATTTTAATTTTAGTTTTAGTTTTAATTTTAATTTTAATTTTAATTTTATTTTAATTTCAAATTTTAATTTTAATTTTAATATTAATTTTAATTTTAATTTTAATTTTGATTTTAATTTAAATTTTAATTTTAATTTTAATTTTAGTTTTAGTTTTAATTTTAATTTTAGTTTTAATTTTAATTTTAAATTCAAATTTTAATTTTAATTTTATATTTTAATAGGGGGATTAACTTCTTTGGCAGGTTTTGTTCTATTATTTTCGGGGGGGTTATTTATGACTGATTATGCTCAAATTTGGTCTAAACATTCTTTGCATATCAAATAATATTCTGGCTAAATTTCATAAAATTATAGATTATATTATAATAGAACAAAAGCTGCCAAAGCCGTCTTTTCCCCTATTAATTTTAATTTTAATTTTAACTTTAATTTTAATTTTAATTTTAATTTTAATTTTCAAATTTGAGTTCAAGTTCAAGAAGTTTTTAATTAAGTTTGAATTTAAGATTAAGGTTAAGGTTGAGGTTTAGGTTAAGGTTATAGTGAAGATTAATCACAGATAACAGATATTGAGGCTGGCATTCTAAACGTGTGTAACCGCAGCCGTTAATTCAAATGTATTTTAAATTAGGATCGCGCTTGGCAATCGATTGGAGATGGCGCAAGGATCATTGTTATTGAAAAAGCAGCCCAAAATCGGCTGTCAAATGCATTGGCTGCGTTCAACGATTGTTAATCAGCTGCGTCCGTATGTACTGCCGCAATCAGTTGAGCAGATGGTAGAAGTGGTATATCAATTCAAAAGTTTAAACAGGATTTTCAATAAAATTTGTTATAGCCTAAATATCTGTTATCTGTGGATTAATTTTTTATTTTTCATTTTTGTTTTTTATTTTATTTTTGTTTAAAGTTTAATTTCACTTCTAATTTTAAATTTAATTTTTATTTAAAATAAATAAATAAAATAATTTAAATTTTAAATTTAAGTTCTGAATTTTCCCTAGAAGTTGCTTTGGTACTCTCTTCAGGGATTCTTCCGGAAATTTCTTCAAAAGTTCCTTCAGGGAATCCTTTGGAAGTTCCTCCAAAACGTCAGCTCCATGCGCAATGGCAACGGAACGGCGACGGAAACAGTGAATTTGACAGAAAATATATGAGCTAACTGACAAATCTTGCAGTTTCTGTCGCCGTTCCGCTGTATTGTGTTGAGGCAGAAATTCCTCCGGGTGTTCTTTTAGAAATTCATTCCTGTAAAATTTTCCCGAATATTCCTTCTAAAATTTCTTCAACAACTCTTAAGGGATTTTTTTTTCATCCATAGCCCTGCAATTCTTCTGGCCATTTCCCAAGAAGTTCCTTCAGAAATTCACCCGATTTTTTAATGAACAAACGCGGTGACTTCCCCAGAAATTCCACAAGTAACTCTGTAACCACAATTCCTCAAGTAACTTGGGAACTCCTTTATTTTTCCTGAATTTCTTCTTTATGTTCCCCCAAGAACATTTTATAATTTAGACGAGAACTTCCTTCTGAATTCCTTTAGAAATTTACATGAAATTCCTCTAAATCCTGACTCCTTATTCCAGAAAATCTTTCGTTCATTCCTTCTGAAACTTTTCTAGAAATTAATCCGGAAATTCTCTCATCAATTTATAATAAACTCCTCCAAGACTTCCCCCGGAAAATCGTTAAGGGATGGAAATTCATCCGGTCATTCCTGCAGAAATGCCTTCAGGAATTCTTCGAAAATTTCTCCAAGAACTCCTTAGAGCAACTATCAAACGCAACTGCTTCGGTTTTTAGGAAGCGTTGTCATGTATTTGGGTGTTTAGTTATGTTTTGTGCAATTTGTTCGCTATGACACGTTTCGTATCGGATGCGAATCCAGTGTTCAGTCCTGTTTTGTACGGTTGTAAAGTAAATCAATAAGTTCGGGATGGAACGTATTTCGTATCAGAAGCGGATTCAGTGCTTAGTTCTGTTTTGTTCGGTCGTAAAGTAAGTTAATAATTTGGCTTTGGTACGTATTTCAAATGAAAGTATTTGGTTTAACTTTGTACGGATGAGTAAATTAATTAGAAAGTAAAATCAAGGAAAATTGTGGAAGATTGTGGAAGATATCCCGGAGGTAATATTTTGATATGAGTGGGAGTTAGGGTTTAGAGGAATTTCAAGTCTTATTCGGAAGAAATTCAAATGAAAATTTCTCGTGTAAATTATTAGAAGTTCATAGGGAAATTTCAAGAGGAATATCAGGGAAAATTAAAGAGGCGTTCCCAGGTGAATTTCTCAAACAATCATTGGTAGAATTTCTGAGTGAGTCACTGCCAAATAATGAACAAAATTTCAGGTGAATTTTTAAAAGAACTTCCGGAAACATTCCTGGAGGAACTTCCGGAAAAATTCTTGGAGGAACTTCCGGAGGAATTCCTGGAGGAACTTCCAGAGGCATTTCTGGAGGAACCTCCGGAGGAATTTCTGGAGGAACCTCCGGAGGAATTTCTGGAGCAACCTCCGGAGGAATTCCTGGAGGAACTTCCGGAGGAATTCCTGGAGGAATTTCCGGAGCAATTCCTGTAGGAACTTCCGGAGGAATTCATGGAGGAACTTCCGGAGGAATTTCTGGAGGACTTCCGGAAAATTTTTTGGAGGAGCTTCCGGAGGAATTCCTGGAGGAACTTCCGGAAAAATTCTTGGAGGAACTTCCGGAGGAATTCCTGGAGTAACTTCCGGAGGCATTTCTGGAGGAACCTCCGGAGGAATTTCTGGAGGAACCTCCGGAGGAATTTCTAGAGGAACCTCCGGAGGAATTTCTGGAGCAACCTCCGGAGGAATTCCTGGAGGAACTTCCGGAGGAATTTCCGGAGCAATTCCTGTAGGAACTTCCGGAGGAATTCATGAAGGAACTTCCGGAGGAATTTCTGGAGGACTTCCGGAAATTTTTTTGGAGGAGCTTCCGGAGGAATTCCTGGAGGAACTTCCGGAGGAATTCCTGGAGGAACTTCCGGAGGAATTCCTGGAGGAGCTTCTGGAGGAACTTCCGGAGGAATTCCTGGAGGAACTTCCGGAGAAATTGCTGGAGGAACTTGTGGAAGAAATTCTGGAGGAACCTTGAGGAACCTCCGGAGTAATTTCTGGAGGAACTTCCGGAGGAATTCCTGGAGGAACTTCCGGAGCAATTCCTGGAGGAACTTCCGGAAGAATTCCTGGAGGAGCTTCCGGAAAAATTCTTGGAGGAAATTCCGGAGGAACCTTCGGAGGCATTTCTGGAGGAACCTCCGGAGGAATTTCTGGAGGAATCTCCGGAGGAATTTTTGGAGGAACCTCCGGAGGAATTTCTGGAGGAACCTCCGGAAGAATTTCTGGAGGAACCTCCGGAGGAATTTCTAGAGGAACCTCCGGATGAATTCCTGGAGGAACTTCCGGAGTAATTCCTGTAGGAACTTCCGGAGGAATTCCTGGAGGAACTTCCGGAGGCATTTCTGGAGGACTTCCGGAAAATTTTCTGGAGGAACTTCCGGAGGAATTCCTGGAGGAGCTTCCGGATGAATTCCTGGAGGAACTTCCGGAGGAATTCCTGGAGGAACTTCCGGAGGAATTCCTGGAGGAACTTCCGGATGAATTCCTGGAGGAACTTCTGGAGGAGGAACTTACGGAGGGATTTCTGGAGGAACTTCGAGAGGAATTTCTGGAGGAACTTCGGGAGGCATTCCGGGATGAATTCATAGACGAACTTAAGGATGAACTTCCGGAAGTATTACTGGAGTAACTTCCGGAGAAATTCTGGATGAATCTCTGAAGGAACTTCGGGAGGAATTTCTGAAGGAACTTGCAAGGAGCTTTCGTAGGAATTCTCGAAGGGACTTTCGGAGGATTTCCCGAAGAAAGTTTTGGAGGCATTCCTGACAGAACTTTCGGTGGATTTCCTAAAGCAACTTTCGTAGGAGTTCCTATAAGATCTTTCGGAGGAATTCCTGGAGGAACTTCCGGAGAAACTGTTGGAAAAACTTCCGATAAAATTCCTAAAGAAGCTCCCTGGAGGAATTGTTTTATTTTTCATTTTTGTGATTTTTTCAGCAGTAAGTACGCCGGATAACAACAAAACACAACACAAATTGAGCTTAAATTGCCTGTTTTGCGAATGTTATTGATATAGTAGTATGTTACTAATAATGGAACTAATAACCTAAATAATAACGTCAAGAATAGAGTTTAAAACCTAAAACTGAAAACATTAAGTTGAAAATATAAAATCGATTATAAGTTATATGTTATATAGTTGCAGAAAAAATGCGTCATAAATAAATAAAATGTGACATTGTTTCATCTGAAAATGTTTTTTCGATCATGAAAGAAATAATTCGAATGCCCCAACCCCACTGCCGGAAGCCGGATTCATCCCGACCGATTTTTACGTTGTTTATTCAATTACGTCGAAAATATTACGTCGAAAATGAATTACATCGTATTAATTTGAAGAATAATTATCAAGTACGTTAGTTTTTTACTACGCCATCCAGATGTAATAAAACGTCTTATTTACGACGGGGATGATGTGCATCAAATCTTATGTGATATTACTTTTTATTTTTTACTGTGATGGTTATCTGACAGAAAAAGTTGTTTGAGAGACCGTAAAATAATGTCGTTTTCTGAACGGCTCATATGGCCAGAAATGTCCTTTTGCCGAACAATACCGAATGTGAACAGTAACAGTTCAATGATGATTGAACAGCGAGAAGAGAAAAATATAAAGTGAGAAATGAGAAGTAAAACATGTGGGTTGAAAAGAAAGAAGTGGGAAGTAAGACGTCGCACTTCTCACTTCTTAGCCCTCATTTCTTACTTCTCATTTCTCAGTTCTCACTTCACAATTCTTACTTTTCACAGTGAGAAGAGAAAAGTGAGAAATGAGCAGTATGAAGATGTGAGGCGGCTCACTTCACACTTTTCCCAGTGAGAAATAAGAAGTGCGGAGTGAGAAGTATGTAAAATAAAAATAAGTGACAAGTAAAATTTTTTTTTTTTTTTATTTATTTCGTCAACCAACGTAGACTAGTACATATACATATACATGTTTGTTTTTGTAATGCTATAGTATAATTAAATAATAGGTTTTTTTTAGTAAAGTGATGTATAATTTTGATTTTGAATTTATATTGCTGAATTTGTAATGTTTGTTCTTTGGAAATACTGTCTAATGTTATGCCGAGACATTGTTAAGTCAATAGTTTCGCAGTGTTGATTGTAAACGGCCATCATTCGGTTGAGAGGCCCAAATTTGGCGTAATTTGTTCGGCAGTGGTTGGTTAAAAATAATGTTCTATGTCGAAGTAGCCGAGAAGGTATGTAAAAGTTAAATTTCGATAAAATTTCAGTTGAATCAACACGTTGAGAAACTATATCGTTAACAAATGAAACCGTTGCACATTCTCGACGCTCTTTCAAAGTTTGTATATTTATAAGCATGCAACGTGCTTCATAAGATGGAAGAGGAAATGACGTCCAACCTAATTTACGAAGAGCGTATAATAGAAATTGTTTTTGTACTGACTCTATTCTTTCTTCATGTGTGGTTGTATAAGGCGACCATACAATGCGACAATATTCCAGTATAGATCGTACATATGAAATATATAGTGTTTTGATTGTGTAGGGATCCTGAAAGTTGAAGCAAAAACGCTTGATAAAGCCTAGCATATTATTAGCTTTGTGGATGATTGTGTTATAGTGATCAACAAGAGTTAGTTTCGAATCTAAAATCACTCCTAAATCCCTAACTCTTTCGTGTCTTTCTACAGTATTATTCCCTAATACAATTTGTGTATTTGGTGTTATTCTTTTTCTGCTGAATGATATTATGTTGCATTTCTTAACATTCAGTTGCAATAGACTTTTTCTGCACCATGTAAAGAACATGTGTATTTCATTCTGGAATATGATTATGTCGTCTTCATTTTTTATTTCCATAAATAGCTTTATGTCATCGGCATAAATTAAAATCTTTATATTTTTGAGAATGAAGGTAATGTCATTTACATATAATATAAATAAAAGAGGGCCAAGATGAGAGCCTTGTGGAACTCCTGAAGTGACTTGAATGGGATTGGATTTCTTTCCGTTAAATTTTATTATTTGTTGCCGGTCTGTGAGATAAGATTCAAGCCATCTAAGGAGTCCTGGCTCAATTCCATTTTTTGCAATTTGAAGAGTAACATTGGAATGTCAATACGATCAAACGCCTTGCTAAAGTCAGTGTATAGAGCTTCCACGTAGTTACCATTATCCATTGCATTAAGAGAATAGTCAATGAATTCTATTAAATTTGTAGCGGTAGAGCGACCTTTGAAAAATCCATGCTGCTTATTCGTAATTCTGTTTTTAAGTTGTGAAAATAATTTTTCATTGATAATGGATTCAAAAAGTTTGGAAATGCAAGAGATAATGGCTATTCCACGGTAATTACGAATGTCAGATTTTTTGCCTGATTTGAAGATAGGCACAAGATAGGAGCTTTTCCATACCCTGGGAAAATTTCCGGATTCCAATGACAATCTGAAGAGCCAAAACAAAGGTGCAGTCAGCTCTTTAGCCAGACTCTTCATAAATATCGGTGGAATACCATCAGGACCAGGGCCTTTAGATGCATCTAAGTTTTTTAAAGCGTTTAGAATATCGTTCACCATGATCTGATTAACACCGATATCCCTAGCGAATTCTGGGATAGGCGCAAAAAAATCTAGGTCGCGATCTTGTTCCGAAAAGGTGGTGTATATTTCTTGGAAGAAATCTCCAAAAAGATTACAGATATCTTCCGAGCAATTACCGACGCGTTCGTGTAAGACGTAATGTAAGACGTCCCACTTCTGAAACTTCATTTCTCACTTCTCTTATCTTATTTCTCATTTCGTAATTATCATTTTTTGCAGTGAGAGCTGAGAAATAAGGAGTAATTATTCACTTCTTATTTCTTATTTACTACTTTTTACTTCTCCAAACGACATTTTTGGTCATGTGACCAGAGCTTAAAATATTCATCTTCATAAAGCAATTTCAGTCCGAATTTTGACAAACATCGCATGATTATTCAAAACATAGAATGACATAGTCAGACGACTACTCCACAAACTCATTCATTCGACTGTCACTGAATGTTCTTACTATGTGCAGAAAAAAACATAATTAACATTGTTTATATTGATGTTTACCGTTGAAAGTGGCTCGTGGGTGAAAATCGGATTCAGTTCTATTTAATAAATAATTTTACTCATTTAAAACGTGTTCAGGTTTTAGATAATTTATCAATTTGTGGAATGTGCATAAATAATCAATGACTAATATTCAACCGAATATTGACAGTCCAGAGCCGACTATGAATGTGTCTGAAAGTGAGCTGACAAGAGAGGTGGACGTCACCAAAAATGTTCGATTATTTTACACTCTGCATGTGACCCGTTCGACCGAATTGCCCTTTTTGCCGAACGACTTTTTCAGCTGAATGACCTGTTCGGCGAAATAAAACCCTTCCAATGGTTGGGGCCCTCCTTAGCCTAGCGGTAAGATGCGTGACTATAAAGCAAGACCATCCTGGATGTGGCTGCGTTTGAAGAAGAAGAAGACCCGTCCAGCCAAATGGCTCATTCCAGCAAAGGGCATTTTCGGACAAATGACCTATTTGACGAATTGATCATTTCGGCAAATGTCCCATCCGGCCCAACCGTTTTTGGCATAATAACCACTTCAACCAAACGTTCAATACGGCCATCT
Source organism: Armigeres subalbatus (assembly GCF_024139115.2). Taxonomy (NCBI): domain Eukaryota; kingdom Metazoa; phylum Arthropoda; class Insecta; order Diptera; family Culicidae; genus Armigeres; species Armigeres subalbatus. Next base: position 88,514 of record NW_026943241.1, on the reverse strand, counting down.
ATGTAAATGACGTTCGGCCTAACGTGTTATTCGGTCAAGTGACTTTTAACCGAACGATCTTTTTTCTTATATTATAAGCGGAAACCCGTGGCAATATTTGTATAGACATTCCAATTTTTTTGGAATTGTTATGGTTTGATTTTCTGTTGCAGTCGCTTTGGATTTAATTCCGTTGTCTCTCGAATGCGGGTACAGTTCATGTGCATATGCACGAGCCAAGCAGCACAAATTGTTTCACTACTAAACATTTCACTGTGTTGCAACTATTCGGAAAGAAACAATCTTTGCGTATGTGCCATCAAATATAACTCTCTTGCAATCTAAAAAGCGCAAGAGGTGGAGTCTACGGAAACATCCTTCGATTGCAGTAGAAGTGCAATAATGTTGCAAAATACTACAGCGGAAAAAAAAAATAAAATAAAAATATTAAACTGGATTCGATTTATTGATCTTGTGATTGATAGTCCTTCACTCTACCACAGCACCATTCAACACTTCGAAGGGACTGCATGTTGACTCACCATAAAAACCATACGATTATGAAGTTTTGTACTCGGATTTTCTGTTACTTGATTGCACCATCACAGGAAAAAATAGTTGTCAAAACGTTGAACGATGGTGAATTAAACATGAAGACACATTCAACTTATCTGCAACTTAATTTAAACAAACAATTAAATTTTGAAAGGCGCATTGAAGTTACATGGCAAAAAATATGCAACTTAATGATTTCGTTTGTTTGCAACATGAAGTGCAGTATTCTTTGTTTGTTTGTTTTCAAATGTCAAACGCATATTGTATTGCAATGTTAATGAAACATTGATCACAATTCGAACGTTTTTGAGATCTTGATGCAACTTTTTCGTGCATTGATGTTTTTCCAATGCCTTTAATGAAACTGAATAGAAACAAGGTGCTTTTTGGAGGATGTTGCGTGTGCTACTTGGGGAACGATTGATCAAACGGGGCAATTTAAGGTAGATTTATTGGCGACAAGATCTCGTCCTGCACCGATGAAACAAGTTATGTTAGTACAGCAGGAACTTTGCGCTGCGTTGATGGTCGCAAAACTACATATGGGAACGAGTTCGAATCCTGGTTCTGGTTGGATTTAGAAGTCGTCTTATATTGGCTCAATATCCCACTACACTGCGCGAAAAAAGTACAAGGACAAAAGTCGAATGGCCAGTCAGTCATCCGCAGATCATGCCCGTACCCAGAGTTTAGAGTGTAAAGTATACGTGAAATGCTGCTAAATTGGTAGGAATTTAACGAGTTTTGTATTCTAGGCTAATAATTAAAAATTGACTAGTTTTTTTCACAGGAAATAATTATAAGGACAGGAAAGAGTTATACATACGTAGCAACCAAGTAACAACTAAAGGATCAGAAGTTTAGGAAATAGCCAAAGGTGAAACTATGTGACAGGTTCTGAAAATCTTGCAGCTTAAACTTGAACAACATTACGTCTTGTTTCCCGGGCTTCATAGGTTATTAATAATGGATCATTTTTGGAACAATCTAAAACCATATTAGACGCCACCAGAAGATTCACTGGAACGTAGAAAAATATTAATGTCACAGTTACAGCACTAGTCATATTCCATGATTCATCGCTTCTCATCATATTGGAAACTATTGCGAGTCATCACTTACTGCTTCTGTTTCATCCGGCAATGTCAACGTCAACGTATACCAGACGCATATGGATTATGGAGTTACTGAGCAGGAGTTTGGAGCTGCTGCCATAGCCTTAGTTCGTCAGGTGTAAGAGCAATCACTCGTGAAAGAATCATCGCATGTCAGCTCGAAATTTTTAAGAGTCTTTAGTTTCCTGTGAAAAAATCCCGAGTAAGTCTCAAATCATTTCCCGAGGAAATTCGAAAAACTTCCGAAAAAAATCGAAAGAATTTGCCTTTGAAATCCCGAATAATGTTTTGAGGAAGATCCGAAGAAATAATTAAGAGTGTTTTGCCGAATAAAAATGGCGGAGGAAATCCCAAAGAAATTACCGAAGATATTCCAAAGAGTTTGTCGAGGAAATTCATCGAAATTTATCCCAAAATAAGCCGACAAAATTTCTAAGACAGTGCTGTGAAAATTCTTAAAAATTCGCCGAGGAAATTATGAACAATTTGTAGAGGAAATTTCGGTGCATTTGTCTAGGTAATACCGAATGATTGGCCGAGATAATACCAAAAAGTTTGTCGAGGAATTTTACTAGAGAATGTAGATAGAGTTTCTGACGATTGACGAGTTTTGAAGTGTTTGTTGAAGAGATTTCAAAAAAATTTACGAGTCGATCCCGAAGAATTTCTCGAGCATTTTTCGACATATTTGCTGAGTAAATCCCGATGAATCTAGCTTTTTGTCACTTACACCCCTTTGCGTTTAACCACCTCATTTAAAAAAATAACATCCGGGGAAAATCAGTTCTAGGCATGGTGGTCATAATTGTGTGCATATTAACAATTGTCTGAGGGGTATGTGCCGATTCAAAAATCATCGGTGGGTAATTCTTCTTTCGCTTATTCTATATTCTCGATTTACAAAAATGATTTCACATTTCCTTAGAAGCAATATAACTCACACGAACGGATGGACCGATTTGCAAGATTTTACCAATAATCGATTCGTTTTGAGATCAGCTGTGTTTATATTTATAAAGAGTTTGCAAATTTGATGGGGAAAGTTGAAAAATCATCAAAATACAATAATATGGTGAGTTGTAAGAAAACCCAATGCTATCGCACCTATCGGCGGCGGCCAAGACTTAATAGTAGTTCAACAATATAATGACATCAACAAAAGATCCGAGTAGAAAAAAATAACAAAAATAATAACAGGTATTCTTCGAGCAAATAGCTCAAAATAACTAATGTTGCTATTATAAAAGCAAACCAACAGCATTTTTTTGCAGAAAAGGAAATATAAAAATCAGTTATTACTGTATGCAACAAACGAAATATTTTTTTCAATCGTGCAAGGTTCTTTTGAATTTATGAAAATCTCTTTGAAATTTCCACAAGGTATTATCCGAATTTTTCGCTAAACTTTTTCAGAACTTTAACATTCAATTTTTAAATTTTCAAGGAAAACGGTTTGGTTTCGTTTGGTCATAATGGTCGTTCGACAGAAAGGGCCATTTGGCCGAATGGATTATACGACCAAATGGCCAGCCAGATGGCTACCAATAATGACTTTTTCGGCCAAAAGACCATTTCGGCAACTATATATTCGGCCGCATGTCCATTTCGGCTAAATGACATTTTCGGCCCCATGGGATTTGGTCTAATGGTTTATTCGGCCAAATGGACCCAAATGCCGCTTGACCGAATTTTACGGTGAGCCGAACTCCATTTGACGGAATTGAACGTGTGTCCGGAACGGTTGGGTCGAAAATGATATGACCGAAAATGTAATGTGGCCGAAAGACAGCCGAAGGGACATTCGGCCTAGCTCGTAATTTGGCAAACTAAGTTGTTTGCCCTAGCTGAAACTACCGTTTGCCTGAAATGATTGCTTGGTCAATAATGTCGTTTTGCCAAATAGCCATTTAGCCGAAAATGACGTTTGGTAGAAATGGTCATTTGGCAGAAATAGCACTTTGGTCCGAAAATGACGTTTATGCAAAACACTCCGACACGTTCGGCCGGATATCCATTTCGGCCAAATGGCCCTTTCTGTCAATCGACCATTTCGGCCAATTAAGCTTCGGCCAACGGATGTTTTCAGCCAAAGGAACTGTTCGGCCAAACGACATTTTCGACCTATGTTCCGACCTTTCAATCAAACGACATTTTCGGTGAAATAACTTTAGGTTAGATGGGTTTTGGCTAAATGGTTTGTTTGGTCAAATGACATATTTGGTCAAACAACATTTGGCTTTCTGCCAAACGACCCTTCTCCGTTCAATAATTTTATTCCAACGAAAAGTTCTTTGGATTGCAGCAAGAAATGCTTCAGAATGTGCACTCGAAGTTCTTCTTGGTTTTAAAAGTTAATCATTGGTATTTTCACATAAAATTATGTGGAGTTTATTACTTATGAGTTGGGGATATCTATCGGGAAATTATGTGGACTTCTTCGAATTTGAATCAGCGTAGAAAATAATAGATTAGTGACGTGACAAATTTTAAACGGCTCCGATGCAAAAATGTCGGCGGATGCGTGCCAAAAACTCTAGCATTGCATGCTTTGCTGTCTCTTTCTTTAGCTTTGGATATACGGAAGTGTTCGTCAATTGTTGATAAACAAGGGGCCTACTTTGAAACTTGCTGTTTATTCTATGATGCCTATCTGTTTTGTGAACGGTACGGTCAGTTTTATGGGAAACGGCACCATTTGGACGAATAATTTGAAAGCAAGCGTTGTTAAATTGGGTCATGGTTCCTATTCTTGATTTGTATAAGACAGTGATCCAAAACATTCTTCAAAGCTCACTACGGAGTGGCTGCTGTACGATGTCAGATCAACACTCCCGTATCCTCCCAAATCTCCAGACCTCAGAAATAAAAAACAATTGAAGAAGGATCTCATGAAAAAATGGCAAAATATCTTTCCAGAAACAATCCCAAAATTTGCCAACTCGATGAAAATGCATCTCCAAAGCATAAATTCAGTAACCGTTCGATAACTGCAACACATTCTAGATCTCCGACAGAACATTTTAGTTTTCCAACGACATGAAAGGGGAGACCATATACTGCCGCGTGATGGGTGTTTCAGAGATACTGGTTTAAAAAATCCCATATGGGACGATTCAAATATGACGTCCACTACTTTTGACATTTCTAGACCCCTCCCCTCTGTCACGCTTTTTGTATGCCTAGTATATGCAGGGTCACAAAATTTGAGACACCCTCCCCCCCTAGCACCTGTAACATCCTTGTTGAACGACCCCTATAGGCACCATGTGCGATGACTATAAGATATAGCTCTTTGTCTAACAACCCTAACTGGGGCACGTCAACTCCAAGGGATCTGTGTACGCTTACAGAGAAGGGAGCTTGACTAGGCCGTATTGATTTCCGAACATAACCACTCATACGCAGTTCAGAACTTTCCATTGGCTGAACAAGGACTGAGGCTGATTCTGGAACAAAATGCGAAAGGCCAGTAGATGGAAGGTTGGATTGTATAGACTCGTGATGCCGTGCTGGCAATGAATCGATGATGGTCCAAAATACGTTACAATCGAAACGTTTGAAGAATTTCTAGAGCAACATTTGAAAAGGGCGTGACAGCCAAAATTTATTTCTTCTGATTCTTCGGCTACATATATGGCTATATATGTGGACGAAAAATCAGAAGGAATAAGTTTTGGCTATTACGCTCTTTTCTAATGTTGGTCTAGATTTAAAGCTCGGATGGTGAGAAGCATTGGTAATTGTTTGCTGCGGCGTTAGATCCGAGTCTAGAACAAGGATTCAGTCGTTGCGGAAACAATGAACCCGGAGGTACGTTGGCTCGTGAGGATTATCACATTCTCGGAAGCACGACATCTCCGTAGATGCCAGCTCTCAAAAACAAATCGAAAGCCTTTCGTCCAGTTAGTACTGTATGGCAGCAAAATTGTACAGGGTTTGAATTATGGAATGGCAATATCCAATAGATTTGTAAGCATCGAAGTAGGCTTTATATGAACCACAACGGAGAGCCACCAAAATATTAATCAAAGCAATCGTGGCAATTCGCTTTCAGTCAAATACATGAGGTGAACCAACGCAGACAGGTGTGATAGTTTTCCAGCAGACTCCCCCTTGCCTATTTCTATAATAAGCTCCACAAATACTCGCTTTGCAACTTTATCTCAACGATAGACGCATAGAGCTATAACACGCCATTTGTAGATTCTTTTCTTCGCGTAATTGTTACGAAAATGTTCCCCCTCATGAGAAAATGGCATGACGTCTTCTTTTACAATGACAAAATAAGATAAAAAAATTCAGTCAAATCTTAGAACATTACTTGAACGTCCTTCAAAAATGGGATCGCGCTTCTTGCGAACTGACTCGCAAGAATCAAATCTTGAATCTTATCTGCAACATTTCTCTAATTTCTTTGAGAAATGGTGGTCTCGTATAGACATCAGTGCGCTAATACTCTAGTCGTGCTTGTAGATAAATAATTCTTGTGCATTTTCCTCTTCTCACAGGTACCAAATTCAGCGTAATCAATTTAACAATCCATCTTCTGTGATAACAAACCATTTATGGAATCTCGTATCTACCCACTCATCATCACCAGCCTCAAATGAACGCAACACATTTTCCATTCCAGTTATCGTTCCAGCTAACTGGATCTTATCCCAGATTTTCCCATTGATGTCTATCAAAAAACATAAACCTCTTGCGCCTACTCGCGCACACCACTTCAAATATGTTTACCCTGCACCGTCCGTCCGGCCTGCAATGCGAAATGAAAATCGAGTGTTTCGGTTCCTACCCTCCTCCTACTCCACATTCTTCGCTCGGCGGCCGGGCTCAGATTGGGTGCTTTAATCCTTTCGAGATTAGCCACGGCTAGCGAACAGCATCAGCAGTCGGTGACGACTGCTGCTGACTGGGGTGAAAATATGTGAGCCGCTTACTGTCCGCTGCTGTCGGTTGGACGAAAGATGCAGCCAACCTGCTTGCTTTGGCGGCTTCATCGACGACGACGACGGGTGGAGATTCCAAGCACCGAAGTCCACAGTCGAGGAGGGGAGCTCTCTTGGAAAGTGGCACCCCCTCTGTGCCGGTGCATTTCCATCCTGAGTCGTCACACCACCCGCTCGCGCCGGTGTCAGATGCAGAGGAAAGGAAAAAACACTACCAGTGTGGAATTAGCACACATCCACTTCTCCTATATAGCTTCTGCACACTTTGGAGAAATGAAGTGTGGTAAAAGAGGGGGCAACGGATTGAAACCAAATCACAGTGCTTTTGGTGGCCCAAATCCGTGATTACGAATGTTATGCCATTAAAGAACTGATTTGAGAGGATTAATGTCTTCTATTCTGAAGTCGTTTCTAGGGTGATTATTTATTTTTGGAATTTCAACCCCGCAGTGATATTTTGAAGCGTAAGTGTTCTTTTTCTGCTCGAACAAATCTTCTAAATAGAATTTTCCGCACATAAAGCACTTTCGCTCGCTGATTTGTTCCTCAGGAACAAATGTGCAATGCGCACCACTTCAAACCGCGGCTATCACTCGTGCTACTGTTAGCCGCAACAAACAACAGGTTCCGTTCCTGGTCCCATCCACTGGAGCTCCTCCTGACAGATCGGTCACAGATTTCGGATTCGGACTCACGCTTCGAGAACAGGTTTCAAACGGGTGTGTGGTGTGCATTTACTACGCGTTTACGCGCAGCCCAAGCTGAGACTGGGACGCGCAAGTGGGACCTCATTCAGTCCAGCAGCGCTTGGGCTTATTTTTATCAATTCTGGCGAAGCCGCTGCCAGTCAGTGCAGTCCACGCTCCGCTGCCAACACGCATCATTAGTTCCCGCTCGGTTAAACCGAAACTGGTTTAACTGCAATCGAAGATAAAATGCAACGGCTATGACGACGACGACGAACTGTGGACACGGCAACGGATGCTCTAGTTTTCCCTATTTCCGCGGACTGGCATGCGATGGCGGGCAAAGCCTTGACCCAAATTCCGTTGGCTTAGCGTTGTTCCTGCTGGGTTTTCGCTGTGGGACGCTTTCCAAGATAGATGTATGAGATTAGCGATTTGTGCGTTCCAAGATATAGAAATTGAGGTTCGATCAATTAATTTCTCTTGAAATTGATCATCGTGAATCATTCAAAATTGTTAAACAAATTGTCAACGTCGAGTTCCAAAACTTGTCTAGCTAAACGTAAGCATTCTTCAACGGGCTAGAGCATTCGGTAGCAGATTCTCCTCGACAACTTGCACAATGTTTTACTGTAAATTTCACGATTTTTTTGTGATTCTGGAATATTTCTGGAGTTTGTTTTGAAACTCCTGGAAAATTTTATTTAAAATCCTTGATGAGTTCAATTTGAAATACCTGTTGGATCCGATTTGAAAACTATGCAGGGTTCGATATGGAATCATTGGCACTTTTAGGTTATTTGTATAACATTTGGAATTTAAAAATGTTAAAAAAATTCATTTTCATTCCCAGGAGAGTTTAATTCGCAGTCTTAGGACAATTCGCAGTTGCTACTCCGTGAATGACTAGAACTTGCGAAATTGTACGTCAAGGTACAATTAAGTGGTGGAATTAAATGGGATTGTACAAGCTCGTCTTATGGCAAGTGAGGGAAGGATTATCAATCCAACTATCGTTGCTACGGGATGGCATATAATTAAGCGCATTCAACATATTCTACTTACTTTCCTTTCTATCGAACCGGCGTGCTAACCTCAAATACATTCAAACGCGCACAACTTGATTTATTTACCGGGCGCACAAAATAGAACAAACTATTACGGATGATCGCACGATCGTTCTGCATAATTCTCGAAATCAACAATCAACAAACAAGTCATTGCTTATTGATTGCACAAAACACAAGCACCTGTAACACGTCCGATTTCGCACTATTTAATCTGGTTTTTCAATTATTGAAACATACACAGATAGAAAAAGTTGTTGAAATTTACACGAAAGTAATGCACATAAAGGGAATGCTAAAAAGAGCGTAATCTTAAACGATATTTTCGCTTGAATGTATGCAATTTGTATTGAATTATGTCACTATTTAGTCGACTAAGTGGCATAATGCTATACAAATTGCATACATTTAGGGCGAAACTGATGGAAAAGATTCATGTATGCTTAGAATAGTGTAATTTTCCGCGTCTGAATTTTTTATGCGCTGATTAGTTTTCATTATTTTTTTCTGTGTATGATTTGTAAACCTGTATTATGTCCCATGTCCGTGTTACATGGGAACATTTCCGCAGGCCTGGAGGAAATTTCCAAAACCCCACTCAGTGCCGTAAGTGCCAAAAGTGGAACTAAACATTTCCAAATGGATGCTGAATGCATGATTTGTGGTAGAACCTCTCACGCCAAGGACGCCTGTCCTGTGAAATAAGATTCCAATAAATTTAAATGTGCCAATTGTGGGGACAATCATAAATCCAATTTCTGGGAATGACCTTCACGCAAAAAAGTTCTGAATTTCCGTGCAAAATTGATGACGGGAAATTCCAATCGGATCCCAGATTGGACGGGTAGAAATTTTTCAAACGCTCAAAATTCGAAACCAGTTAGCGGTCGAGCAATTCATACCCACCACAATCCACAAACAAATTTTGCCGCTCCTCAAAGAGTAGCGAGCACTTCAGTAAATTCCAATTTTTCGAATGTACCTACGTATGCAAATATCGCTACTGGTTGACAAAATTTCTTATCTCAAAATGAGGTTTATACCCATGTCTCAACGGAAAATAATGATCATGTTGCCGATTCAGGTAGCATGTCTTCTTCCGATTTTGATTTTTTAACTGAACAATTGCATCACTGGCCAATGGAGATATATCAGCTTCCACACTGATATTCTTCCCTCCCTCTTCATACGGGAGCTTGGCAGAAGGAAGGTCGTGTTCTTATTTTTTTGTCAGTTTTCCACAACTAGTTTAACTCCTCTTTAAGCACAGTCATTCACTCGGTGTTGAACTTAGTCTGTAGATTAAAAAAACACCTTAATAAAGATAAAAAAACAGTCATTCACTACCAAAAATGAATTAATTTTATTTCTACTTTCAACAAATTCTTCCAACTTGAGGTCCTAGTAGAAATTACACCTCTTAGTCATTGCGTGTGGATACATCAGACACGGAAGGGAGTGAACGAATGATGTTGTTGCGCTCTTCTGCTCCCGCTTTATACAAAACAATCAGCGACTGTTAGGTACATTTACTATGTATTCAATCAGACCGCATCGTGCTTTCGTGCTGTGCGGTTCTATTTTCTCTCTTTGCGGAAGGATGTTTTTAATACTACCCGAAGCTATTTTAATTTCAACAGTGCTTCTCAGCGCTATTTGTACCCACTGATTCCGTTACGATCTTTGCAAGGACCCGTGCCTTCGTTTTACGTTGGACCCGTTTGCGGAAGTAAAATTCTGACAAGCGGTGGTAATCCTGCAGGGACACCGTTCTGGGAAAAAACCTCTTAGAAGGTCACGTCTCCACGCTCAGCAATGAGCATTAATAAAAACAAGAGGAAGGGGGAGTCTCTGAATTCTCCACTTCCTTCTAAGAAACAAGGTTTTAAGACCGTCCTGCTAAAGCGCGGAAAAAATAGAAGTAAGCTGGAGACTTTATTCAGATACTCCTTCTAACTCTAACTCGGAAATAATTCTTCTTCTATCAAACTGAGCAATCAGTTCGATTTGATTAATGATGAAATCGAGCAAATCGAATATACCTCTAGCCCAGGTGATTCGATTCATGCGAAAAAGCAAAGGATTCCGCCAATTGTGGTATTAGATTCGGAATCCCTGGAGGGTTTCATCTTTAAGCCCTGGAGAAATCTATTTGCAATCGTTGAAAGATTTTAAACGGAATTCTTTTGGAATTATTCAAATGGAGTTCTTTTGAGATTTCAAATGAACTCCTTTTGGGATTCCAAAAGAGATCTTTTTGAGATTCCAAAGGAGTTGTTTTGGGATTTCAAATCGAATCCATTTCAGATTCCAAAAGGAATCTTTTTGGGATTCTAAACGATATTTTCTTGGAAAGCCAAATGGGATATATTTGGGATTCCAACATCGCAAATCTATTGGGATCTCAAATGAATTTTTTTTTGAGATTTTAAATCGAATCCATATCTGATTCTAAATGGAATCCTTTTGTGATTCCCATTGGAATGCTTCTAGGATTCAAAACGTTTTTTGCCTTTCTCGTACAACTAAGTTGTACCGAAAGGCTATCATTTCACTCCGAAAACGAACTTTTTATAGAAGCCTCTGAGACCCATAGTATTATATACCAATCGACTCAGCTCGACGAGCTAAGCACATGTCTGTCTGTCCGTGTGTATGTGTGTGTATGTGTGTGTGTATGTGTGTGTATGTGTGTGCACAAAAGCTATAAAAAACATTAGTCAACTTTTCGTATAGAAATCCTTAACCGATTTTCTCGCAACAAGTTTCATTCGACAGGGGATAAAGCCTTGTTGATCACTATTGAATTTTATAACGATCGGTCATTGCGTTTCAAAGTTATGAATGAAAATGGTACATCGAACCATATAAACCCCACATAAGGTTGGTGTCTTAACTAAATGCGAGAAAGGCACCACCAACGCTAGGTGGATTAATCTGGGTTTTTTTTATTCCAAATGACATCTTTTTGGGCTTCCAAATGTTTTTTTAGAGACGAAAATGAAATTGAATGAAATTCTTTTGGGATTCCAAATCGAATTCATTTGTGCTTCATAATGGAATCTTTTTGAGATTCCAAATGTTTTGCTTTTGAAATCTCAAATAGAATTATTTTAGGAGCTCAAATGGAACCCTTTTTAGACCTTTTCAGGATTCCAAATGGATAAAAATTCCAAATCGAATCAATTTCTGATTCCAAATGGAATCCTTTTGGGAGTCTTAATGGCGAACTTTTTACGGAAAAGATGATCCTTAACCTTAACCTCCTTAACCGATTTGCTCGGTTGTTGCATTCGAAAGATGGTAAAGTCTTGATGATCGCCATTGAATTTGATAATGATCGGTCATTGTGTTCGGAAAATATAGAGAAAATGTAACCAATCCGGAAAGTTTGGTGTCTTGGCTAAATACGAGAAAGGCAGTACCACTACTAGGTTTCAAATGGGATCATTTTGGGATTCCAAATGGATTTTTTTTGGAAATGGGATTGAACTCTTTTGGGAGTTTAAATCAATCAATTTCTGCTTCTAAATGAAATATTTTCATGACTCTGAATTAAATGCTTTTTGGATCTAAATTGGATTGTTTAATAACTCATATAGAATTTTTTTTGGAATCCCAAATCGGATCTTTTTGGGATCGAAAATCGTTTTTTTTGGGATTCCAAATCGAAACCATTTCTAATTTTAAATCTCGAAAGGTCTTTTTGGGAATTCAAATCGAATGCATAGCTGATTCTAAAATAAAATTCTTAATGGAAAGCTTTTGCAATCTCAAATGGAATGCTTTTGGGAATACTTTCGAGATTCTAAATCAAATTTCATATTTGAATTCTAAGATTCCAAATGAAATGCTTTTGGAATTCCAGATTTAAAATGTAAATTTTTGGGATTCCAAATGGAATTCTGTTGGGACTACAAAACGAATCCTTTTAAGGTTCCAAATGGGACCGTTTTTGGGATTCCAAATGGATTTCTTTTGGGATCGCAAATAGAATTTCAAATCGAACCCATTCCTGATCCCAAATGAAATCCTTCTGGGATTTCAAATGGATTATTTTTGGGATTTAAAATCGAATCCATTTATGATTTTAACGGGAATCTTCTTGGATTCCAAATGGGATGGGATAATTTGGGATTCAAAATGAAATACTTTTGAGATGTCGAATGGCAATTATTTTCTACTAAGATTGCAAATTAAAGCAATTTCTGATTCCAAATTAAATCCATTTGAGATTCCAAATCGAATGCTTTTTTGACATCTTTATATTTCTCATGCATTGTAGAAAATAGTTATTTGGCGGTTCAGGAGTTTCCGAGTCTATTAGGGTCAGACAGACATAAAATCATTGTAATGAATATAGAGGAAGAGGAAGAGGATTTTTCGGAGACCAGTAGGACATAATTTAGTCGTTACTAGTCGTTACTGCCCGAGCAGCACACATATTGCACATCGATCACAGTAACTTCTATATGAAAGGATTCAGTCACAACATGGTTACTGTAACCATATTTGCTCAACTTGTGCTGCTTGGGTAGTCACGTAGTAGTTACTAGTCGAACCTGCCCGATCTTTCTCGGGATGTTTTTTCTTCGTCCCAAATGTCAATCGTTTAGTCGTCGCCCTCTAGATTGATTTCAGTTCTAGCTTGATGGTTTTCTTCAGAATTTTGGGAAACGAAGCATTTTTACATTTGTTCGACTTTCCAAGCAAAATGTTCTATTTTTTCATATATATAAACACAGAAGAGCCCAAAAAGATTCGATTGGTGATTAAATCTTGCAAATCGGCCATCCCGTTCGTGAGTTATACTGCCTCAAAGGAAATGCAAACTAATTTTTATATATAGAGAGAAAGAGGATTTGTAAAGGCCAAATGGGTTAGTATTCGTCGTTGATTGAGAGTAAATCAGTCAAGGATAATTGCAAAAAAAATAACTTAATTTTTGTTATCATAAATTGCATTTTTCCATAACGTTTGTGCCCATAGTCCAAAATAAAAAATAAATAAGGAAGAAATAAAATAATTAAATAAAAATAAATGAAAAAGATTCCCCGTCGAATGCATCTTGTTGCAAGCATATCGGTTAAAAATAAGTGCCAAAAAATTGTTTATAATTTTTGCGCACAAACACATAGGGCACTGCACGAGAAAATCTCTTTCTCTTTCGTTCTCCATAAATTTCGACATTTACTGGCCTTGTTGTTTTCTAATTTCTCTGCTGCGAGAAAGAGACAAAGTTGCCTTGCAGTGCCCTATACACACCCACAGACATTACATAAATTCGTCAAACTGAGACGATTGGTATTTAACACTATATGGTTCAGCGGACCTTCTATAAAAAGTTTGTTCATATAGCCATTCGGTACACTTAGTACATCACAAAAAAGGTTTGATCAATCGTTTCTGATGAATATAATTTCTATTTGAGCGGAAAACATATTTGTTTTATGATGCCTACCAGTTATAACTCCAGGAAGACAACTCTCTCGTCTGGACCCGACAATGTCGAGCCCGCCAACACATAAACTGGGGCCTATCGAACATGGGACTACGAGTTGAATGAATGAAACGTAAAGCTAAGAGATCGAACGCAGTGACTGAATGTTTTCTATAAATATTGCCACAAAAAGATGTACATTCTAAAACAAACTCATTCGTCGTCCAAACGTCTATGGGGTGGACGTCCTAACGTCCCTAATTAGCTCACCTCGTTTGGGGCTCTCAGGGCCGGCTTGAACCTGCTTAGGGGACACACAGACAAAGGTACATCAGAGGACAACACAGAGCCAAGGAAATCCCATGCACAACAGGGCTAGTACTTGAAATGATTGAAAGCTAATACATTTTTACTTATTTATTTTTGAGTTCTTTTCATCTTGGGTTTAGTGGTTAGTTTGAGATTAGTATCGTTGCGGCCGATTGTTGCATTTGTAATACCTTGGGGATTGGCGCGTTTTCGCCGGGCGAGGTCAGCTGGTAGGTCATTTTGGCGTCCGTCCTAGGAGCAGCGGAATCTCTTCGTGTTGGGCTTGAAAAATAGCGCCCGAGGACGGGGCCTCGGTAGGACAGGATCTGACTTGGTTCGACACTGGAACAGACGTGTCGGTGGTCACTGCCGGGATGAATGTGGAGACGAAACTACGGATCTTGAAGCGATTTCATGCACCGGGAAATTCCGTTCGGCGCTTCGGGTCTGAGGCGTACTCGATGTTGGCCTTGGATTGGACGGATGGTAGCTCTCAGGTCGGTGGAGGCTAGAGGCACTAGGTTGGGTCCGTCGGTAGAGTATGCCACGTAATCGGACCCACAGCGATGGCAGGGTGCTGGCCCCAATCGAATAGAAAAGACTGTCAGCAGTTCTCTGACCGGCTCGGAGGCAGCAGTTAGTCGGCTTTTGAATAAGCCAACTCCGGGTTCTTCGATGGCGAACGGAAACGACTAGCATGCGGAAATCGGGACCCTGGCGGCAACCGTAAAAACCGCAGATGGCTAGGGACACGTGGTAGTTAGACTTCTCCGGAATCACGACAACTCTTTTTACCGAGCTCTTCACCGGGATTCACTTTTTGCTTTTCCACTATCGCTTTTTCTTCACCTTTTTTCTTGCGTCCGTACTCATCGACGTCTTCCAAAAAAACTCCCCGTTTTCTCGTCCCTCACCCTGTTTCTCTTTCTCTCTCTTCTTCCTCCTTTCGCCCTGGAACTTCCTTCAACGCCTTTTTACTCGCCTCTTCGCTCGTAGGGGTGGAGTTGACGCGTCGGATTAGTATCTACACTTTCAAGATGGAATACGCAAATAGTTGGCAATTTACCTTCTTCCACCTTATGGGTACTACATGCATAGTCTCACAATGGTATTTCTTTTAATCAAAATAAGGCTAAGTTAGCTGACTCCTTGTTAACGTATTCGGTAACAATTCTAAAAGATTTGTTTTCTTGGGCTTACTTATTGTTGTAGAATATATCTAATAAAAACAATTGCTGCAAAATTGCGTGCTGCAGATATTCTGGAAGTTGGCAGCGTGGAAGACCAATGGACCGCTATCAAGAATGCCTTCATCGCCATCAGCGAGAACAATCTGGGCAAACTACGCACCCAGAGAAAACAATGGATCACCGATGAGACCTGGAGAAAGATAGAGGAGCGAAGAGAAGCCAAAGCCGCGATAGAGCGATTGAAAACCAGAGGAGCCAAAGTCTTAGCCCATCAACGATACGCGGCTCTTGAGAAGGAAGTAAAACGCTCATGTCGACGGGACAAGCGAGCGTGGGCAGACTCTCTGGCCGACGAAGGAGAGAGAGAGCCGCCGCAACCGGGGACATTCGCCTCTTCTACGATATCTTACGACGCTTAAGCGGGGCGAAGATGAATGCAACGATGCCTGTGAAAGACGCGAATGATCAGTTATTGACCGACCCAACTGACCAGCTGAAACGCTGGTTCGAGCACTTCGAACAACTTTTTCAAGTGCCAGCCACCTCGGCATGATCTGCCTAGGATCCGACGTATAACACGCGTCAATACCGAAGCTCCATCACTGCTAGAGATTCAAACAGCCATCCAAAGCATGAAATCGAATAAAGCCCCAGGGGTCGACCGCATATCAGCCGAGATGCTCAAAGCTGACCCCATGACATCCACTCAACTACTGCATCGTTTATTTCGTAATATCTGGGACACCGCAACTTTCCCGGTCGACTGGATGCAAGGTATCTTAGTGAAGGTGCCCAAAAAGGGTGACCTGACTGTATGCGATAACTGGCGAGGCATTATGTTGCTGTGTACCGTTCTCAAAGTTCTGTGCAAAATTATCCTAGCCCGGATTCAGGAGAAGATCGATGCTACTCTCCGGCGGCAGCAAGCCGGATTCCGTGCCGGAAGATCCTGTGTGGACCATATTGTCACGCTCCGCATCATTTTGGAGCAGGTCAACGAATTCCAAGAGTCCCTTTACTTGGTATTCATTGACTACGAAAAAGCTTTCGACCGTCTCAATCACGAGAATATGTGGGGCGCCCTGAGACGCAAGGGGGTTCCTGAGAAAATCATCGGCCTCGACGAGCCACAGTACGAGGCTTTTTCGTGTAGAGTGCTGCACAATGGGGTCTTATCCGACCCTATCCGGGTCGTAGCTGGTGTGAGGCAAGGATGTATTCTATCACCGTTACTGTTCCTCATCGTAATCGACGAGATTCTGGTAGGTGCTGTTATGGCAGCCTATAAACATGGAGCACCTAAAACACTTCGAATTGGTTGATGACGTTGCACTCCTCGCTCAACGGCGCTCTGACATGCCGAGTAAGCTCAACGTTCAGGCTTAGGCTTAGTAATCAACGTCAAAAAAACAAATCTTTGGATGTAAACACGGTGACCCCTTTCAGTTTCACAGTAGCCGGGCAACCAGTGGAGAATGTTGAAAGCTTCCAATATCTTGGTATCCAAATGGTGTCAGACGGCGGTACCAAGATCGTCATAGGCGCACGGATCAAGAAAGCAAGGGCTGCCTTTGCGAAAGCAGGCAGATAGGTGAACGCACCAAAATATGATTTTTTAACTCTAACGTGAATTCTGTGCTGTTATACGCTAGCGAAACATGGTGTGTATCAGTGGAGAACACTCATCGGCTGCAGGTGTTCATTAACAGATGCCTGCGGTATATAATTCGGGCCTGGTGGCCTCACAACTGGATCACAAACAACGAGCTCCATCATCGTTGTCACCAGAGGCCGATAGCAACAGAAATTCGGGATCGGAAGTGGGGCTGGGTCGGCCACACTCTACGTAGGGGCGGAAACGAAATCTGTAAACAAGCATTAGACTGGAACCCAGACCCAGAGGCTCATGGCGGCGAAGCCTCAATAAAGAAAAAAAAGAAGTCGACCGAAATCTAACCTGGCAACACGTTAAAGTGATAGCCAGGCAACGCTCAGGATGGAGATCTTTCAAGTCGGCCCTTTGCACCACCGAAGGTGTACAGGATCCATAAGTAAGTAAAGTAAAAAAATGTACCTGTATTTTAATTTTGAATTCAGACTTTTTTTTCTCATTGGTTGTTGAAATTCGTATTTATTCAATTTTTTTTCTCTGACTTCTCAAATATTGGAATATTTTTTGTAATCGGCTCCTCAAATGAGTTGTCTGAAGTTTTATAAAAAAATGTGGAGCGCTAGATTTTTATATTTATCATATTTTACTGTAACCGTCTTAAGTCCCATTTAGAATGGAGGGCTGTAGGAGTTCATCATTTTGACGTTTGCGAGGTATCGATGCTTTGTGTACCTACTGCTCAGGTAAAAAAAAAAATCTTGGTTATGCACTCCTCCATTTATTAGAGCCAAATGTTTTCCAAAGTTTGTGCTTTCTTTGATTTTGAATACAGGGAAGGGTCGGTTACGAAAGCCATTTGACCGAAAGGCACTAGGCCGAACAAACCATTTGGCCGAAATACATCTGGTCGAATGGGACATTTGGTCGAATAGGCCATTTCTAGACCAACATTTGAAAAGGGCGTAACAGCCAAAATTTATTCCTTCTGATTCCTCGTCTACATGTAAAGCTATATATGTGGACGAAGAATCAGAAGGAATAAATTTTGGCTGTTACGCCCTTTTCAAATGTTGGTCTAGATTTGACGTCTCACTTCTCAATCATTATTTCTCACTTCTCACTGCGAAAACTGAGAAATAAGAAGTTTGAAATGATGAGTGAGAAGAAAGGCGTCTCTCTTTTACTTCGCTCTTCCCACTTTTCACAATGAGAAGTTATAACTGAGAAATGACGAGTTCGATGTGGATCGTCAGAATCCGGTTCCGGATTGCCCAAGTATCGAGATTTCTGGGTAGTGGTCACTTTTGATTAACTTTCTTGCTTGCGACAAATTTAACTTCACGATCTATGAAGACAAGTCAAACAGATGGCTGTTTGAAAGTTTTTGGTCACATTGACCACATTAACCGGAGATCCCTTTAGAGAATTTTATTTTCTCAATTCCGACGAATTCCGATGAGCTCTCAGAAGCCCATTTTGCGAGGAAACAAACTTCGCGAATTTGAATTACAAACCAACAGGTCATTACCACAACCACAACCCCGGCTAACTGTTAGTGAAAACTGTTAAATATCATACTTACTCGATTGGGCCTACCAAATAAAGTAGCTGGTCTGAAAAATGCCTAATTGCGAGAGTTTTTGGATGCGGAAAACTTCCTTTGAACCTGATTCCCTCAGAGAAGTGGACAAATTTCTGTTAGATCCGAAATCTATGTTGAGACGCATCACTTTAAGATTTCAAAAGACGACCCTAACAGATGCATTCCAGAGTTTTAAAGACTCATTGGCCTTGTGCAATTTTCCTGAGTACCGGGTTTCCACATGGGATGTTTCCACAGGAAAATGGTCGAATCACGATTAGTTCTCCATTCCGTCTTGCGACGTGTCAAACTTCATGATTCTCCAGGCACAATTCAACTGCCATGTTTGGAAGTCTTTCTTCGAATCTGGTTCTATTTGCTCTGAAACCCATCTTACTACAAATAAACTTCATAATTCTGCAAAGTATATAACAAAGCACGGCCAACCAGAGGGTGACAGGCTTCAAGCAATTAATTCCTGTGACGGTAAACATATCTAGACCAACATTTGAAAAGGGCGTAACAGCCAAAATTTATTCCTTCTAATTCCTCGTCTACATATAAAGCTATATATGTAGACAAAGAATCAGAAGGAATACATTTTGGCTGTTACGCCCTTTTCAAATGTTGGTCTAGATATGTTGTAAAACAGGCAGTTTACCCGCAGTGTGTGTTTAGTTGACAGATGCAATAATAGACTAACGGAAAATGAACTCCCCCAAGAAGTTATGACGTTTGAGCGGGTTGTATAATGAACGCAAAATGAACTTTTGTTCGAGAAAACGACCCGCTCAAATGTCAAAATCCATCGGGTGAGTGAATTCGATGAACTCCTGCATAAGTCTATCTCTCGTATTAGGTTCTGCAGCATGACGTCACGAATGAATTCGGTCCTCGTCAAATGAACTTTTTTGACAGTTCAGTAGTACTATCCACTGACTCCGACGAGGACTCCGACAAGGTTCGACTTCGTGATTGGTTGGCTGCCCCCGAGTTCAACGCGAAGTACTACTAATCTGTCATCAGTTTGAGGTTACGTACAGACGCTGCAGAACCTAATATGGCATTTGATCAGCCAACAGTAGACCATGTCCTCACTCCTTCTTAACTTCATTGGACAACCAACAACGCTTGCGGACAAAACATATTTTAGTGACAAGATAAAGATTGTCGCTTCGGTTCCCTTTGTTTTGCTGTTCTGAAACATATTGGGTACCGAACTGTCAAATCGTATGTATTTTCCTTCATTGACATTTAGCACCCTATCCTCGCCGGCAAAAGATGTCCCGAACAGCGACGACAGCGACAATCTTTATCTTGAAACTAAAATATCTTTTGTGTGGACGCAACTTTACTCCAATGAACCCATCCACCGCCAAGCGAGGTCGCACAATTTCAATTCGCTAACTGTTAGTCAAGTTTCAATCCAAATACAGTCCAAATTGGAAAATCTTATCCAAAACAAATCCTCCGTCATAACATGTGAATCATATCAACAATAAAAAGCAAAGAATTTGGATGCAAATAACTTTGTTTCGCATTTTTATGATTTTTTTTCAGATGTGAGCCCCACGTGTGTGCCGTATGAAAGCAACAAGTATCCACACAAATCAAGCCGTAAATAAGTAAATAAAAACAATTCTTTCACGATTGTTTTTGACAAACGTCAACATCGAAACGTCTAAGCTCAAAATCGTGAGTGGATGTCGCATCAATAATAATTCATGGCTTACTACAACTTCAAATCAAATTAATTATTATATCCAATTTTTTATACAAATCGGAATTTGTTTAATTTATTTATTTTTTAATGAGCTTTCTTGAAGAAATTGTAACTATTTATCTAGGTATACAATTGGCGCCGTCAAATGACCTTTATTCCACGGCAATAGTAACGTATCAGTTGTAAGCCGGCACGGTATGGTCCAAAGCTATCACATGCTCAATGAAGTACCGTATGATGACGCAGTTTGTCAGTTCACGAAGCTTGTTCACAATGACTCAGTAGGTAACCAGTCTCTGTTGGAGCTACTGGCGAAACTGTGTTTCCATGGTTTCAATTTCATTTGTATATACACTATAGTCAAATGACTAAAAATATTCATTTCATTTTTTGTAAATTTTCAAATATTTATTGATCTGCAGACCCTACCCGATCCTTGAAACATTCAGTTTTGGAATTATTCGATTTTGCTCAGCTTAGCTTAGACTGACTGTACATATCAATGGTTGCTATTCCGCGATTGACCAGAGCTGGTGCAAACTGCACTTCGATCCATTTTTTGAGTGGAACGGACATGGAACTTAACCCACGACCAGGGCTCTACATTACGGGTGGGAAGATGTGTAGTTGTGTTGGTAATTCGAGCTTGGTGAATTTTGCACTCACCCAGTGAACTTTTCGGTTTTCTTATGGCAAAATGTTCACGATTCGGTTTCCTTATGGCAACTAACCAAAACAAAGAAAAAATGTCCGTCGAAATTGAAGTATTGCACATGATTTTTCTCATGCAGTACTAAGATTCCGTCGTATTTATGCTGACAACACATCCCTTCGTTGAAAATTTTCAACATTTTACTCAAATTTGTTACTTCAAAAAAGTAAACAACAGCTGATTCGGTTTCTTTATGGCAAATTTTCGATGATTTTTTTCCGTTGCAAAGGCAAAACACTCACCAACACTCGCAAAACTCACCGATTGGGCCACCCGATATATACCACCCTGACCCACGACCAATTGGGTATAAGACAGAAGCGGTAGCCATATGACTACTAAGGCCGTTAGTTATAGAATTATTCGATTTTGGCAACAAAGCCAATGAAGCCTGTCCAGAATCCAAATGAATTTTACCTCAACCTTTTCAGAGGCACCAATCTCAACATAAAAGCAACGAGCAATTGTCATATTTTATTTTCAGCTTTGCTGCGTCACAGCAAGCATAGAATAAGAAGATGACAGGTGCTTTTCGCTTCAGTTTTTAAAGAGGTGCGCTAGAAAACGCGAGGAGGAACAACATTGGATTCCGAAAAGTTCGTCATTAATATTGGCGCTTTGATGTTGCATGAAGAAGAAGAAGCAGAAAGATGATAATCGAAAAAATCTCCACGGCAAACCATACGAAGAAGTTTTTAAAATCTTCTCAAAAATTCTAAAAGCAATTTAATTAAAAACGGTAAGCAGTACGGGGTTGGACTTTTCCTCTACTCTATAATAAACACAATATTTCTATTAGAAATTTTATTTTGTAATACTACATTTAAACCACAGTATAAGAAAAGTCCAACCCCGTACTGCTTACCGTTTTCAATTAAATTGCTTGTAGAATTTTTGAGAAGAGTTTTAAAAACTTCTTCATGTGGTTTATCGTGGAGATTTTTTCGATTATCACCTTTCTGCTTCTTCTTCTTCATGCAACATCAAAGTGCCAATAGAAGTGTTTTGTTTTAAGGAGGGCAACTTTGGTGACGATACAGGAGGGAAGAGTATCGAAGAAGCTGATTTCTCATTACTGGCAAAAAGAAGGTGATCCTATTTGCTCATATGCAGTCGCGTACGGAAAAGGTTTCTCTCGACGAGCACTGGCCAAAGTGACTGTGTTTAAATTGCAAATTGCAATGACTAAAGTAGGATCAGCGGAATAGAAATCAAAGAACTAAAGTCGCCTCGCCACATCTCGATATTAAAAAGAAATCGAGAAATGGAAGGAAAATTGAAATGGGTTCCAGATCCGAAAAAGCTTAATTGCTATGAAAAACGACAACAGTACAAATATCATTTCTTGTTGTTGATCCTTTGATTCGAAATCCGTCCGTAGAAGGATTTCAATTCAGGTATTGATTTTGTTCTTTGTTTTATCATATTTTTGACGTGTAAAAGGCTGAGGGTGGCTGGGTTCGATTTCCGGTGCCGTTCTAGGCAATTTTCGATTTTGAAATTGTCTCGACTTTCCTAGGCATAAAAGTATCATCGTGTTAACCTCATGATATACGAATGCAAAATGGTTACGGTGACCCTAGACTTAAGCAAAGCCTCTGACAGGATGTGTGATGGAGGCCATATTATTGATTTAATATTGGCTCTAAAACGAACAAGTTCATAAATAACTTTCACAAGGAATGCAATGCACGAGTTATCTTCTCTTGACATTTATCGAAATCTTTTAATCCATAGAAAACAGAATTCCACAGGGAGCAGTATGTACTCTCGGTGTCCGTATTTTTGCTTGTGAATAAAATTCCCAAAAGCGTTAAAATAACTCTTGACGCCGATGATATTGTCATCATTTCTTTTGGAAAGAGGCTACAAAAAGCCATAAATGCTGTAGACGTCTGGACTAGTGACATCCGATTAGAACTTGGAGGTAGCTGATCTTTTACCGGGCAATACACCACTTGAAAAAAATGATGATTACAGGATTTCTAGGAATCTACTTCGTCCGAAAACGCTCTTTTAGCAAACACATTTAAAAAATAAAGGAAGACTGTTTATCTCGTCTGAACCTACTGAAAGCAGTTTCCAATAGAGCAGATCGTAAACTATACATAGGTGAAGCAACAATTGTTTCCAAGCTTCTCTACGGAGCAGAGGTTATGAGAAAAAAAATTACTTCATAAAGAAGAATATATATATATCCAAATCATTCGAATAGCTTCCGGAGCCTTCTGAACTACACCTACACTCCTATTGCTCTTCCAGCATCGTGTAACAACTTCGTTTATAATGGTTCGCTAGTGGTATGGAGATGGCTCACTAGCACAAGGAAAAGTCGGACTTGGGGTGATAGGAACTTCAACAAGAATTAAGGCAAGTTTACCTGACCAATGTTCCGTTTTCAAAGCTGAAGCTGCAGCCGTCGCTACGAGGAATGCTAAGGATGCGTCGGTCATATTCACTATTCAGTGACTCAGGTTCCAAATGGAATTCCTTTGAGATTCAAAATTAAATCTCTTTGAAATTTCAAATGAAATCGATTTGAGATTCCAAGAGGAAAGCTTTTCTGATTCCATTTCAGTAACTGAATTAGAAGCATTTCAACAACAAAAAATGCACATTTTTAAATGTTCTTTGTTCTTGTAGGCTTACTTGTTGTTGTGGAATATCTCCAATCGAAAAATGTTGGACCTGTATTTTTTTTATTTTGAATTCAGACTTTGTTTATTTCGTTGATTGTTGATAATCGTATTTGTTTTTTTACTTCTCTTTCAAAATTAATGACCTCTGAAATATTGGAATGGTTTTTGTGGTCAACTCCTCAAATAATTTGTCCGAAGTTTTATGACCATTGTAAAGCGCTAGATTTTTCGATTTTGTTTGAAATTATGCCAACTATTTTTTACTTCAAACTTTTACTTTCAGTCCCATTAGAATTGAGAGCTGATTGAGTTCATCATGTTGACGTTTGCGAGGTACCGAAGCTATCAGATAGATAGCTTAAATGATTTGACTTGTGCTAATTAGCAGATGTCTATTCCAAACGTATTTGGCTGTTCTGATCTAATTGGGTCAATTGGGTCAAGTTCTTCCACTAAATTTTGACTAGAAGATTCCTTGTACAGTGAATGAGAAGTAAGAAGAAGAAATGATGATGTAAGGTACCGTATAAATAAAAAGCTGGGTGCTGCGGAAAGAGACGATTTTTTGTTATTAGGCGAGTAGAGGGATATTTTGAAATCAATCCCATAAGCAAAAAACGATGACTCGATGGCGCGAAATGAACTGGACATTTCGAATGATGATTCCAAAAGTAGAATGAGTGATGCTATTCAGCACGGCTTTGGAAAACTGCGCTGTTTCATTGCTAAAAAAATCGCAAACTTCGACTTTCATTGCAAAGCAGAAAAAGGCCATTCAAGAAACTATTTAATTCCTTCGTCTTTCAACTCAAGAGGCGTTGATTTTATTCACTATTTTATCATGTTTTTCATTGCTTTTAATGCGTAAAAAACGTACACTTAAAAAATAGATGCCTTCGTGCACTGGCATTAAACCAACATTTTATTTGCATTCTATCTGTATTTCCTAGAGCTCCTGAATCTGGGCTAATTTATGGATTTCTAAAAGAATGTTTTTCAAAGGAAATCTTTAAAGAAGTTGTTGTCATACTTTTGACGTAGGACCACGTTTTTGTTTTCCATACGGATATGGGGAACACTTCAAAATTAGGAAAAAATGGACCGACACGAAAAAAATTAAAAGCTTTAAAGGCTAATAAGCCGTTCATTACTCAACGGATTTTTAAGATTTTGTCATCAATCGATTGCAAATTTATCATCATTGAAATCTATCAAATTTCAATAGAAAACTATTGATTTTTGCTTTATTCTCAAACACTATTGGTTCCCATAATCAGTCAATTATGACATAATTTCAGGGATAGTTGTTTTGAATTGAAGATTAATATGTTGAGTACTTTTATTTAGAATTGACGAGTTCAGCTTATCTACGAAGTCATATGACTACAATTCGTTCAGCCAATCATAGGGCTGTACCCTTATACTTTCTTCATTCATACAGATATCACTCAAATTTGTAGAACTGAGATATGAAACGATTATTTTTATAAAAATACTTAGAATTGATTGAAATTTTTTTTTGTGAACCTTATCAAACAGTTTTCACATGTATGTTTAGTTCACTTGTCAAAAGACGATTAATTCCACCATATGATTGTAACTTCACAGATACCTATTTCGATCTCAACTGTAAGGCCGTTTTCAGTGTCTCGTACTTGACTCGACTTGTTTTTGTTGATAAAAAAGACATGATACCCGGTTTCGATCAGAGGTCGCATAGTTTGACTACTTAATAGTTAGCTTTATACAACGGACATAACATTTACAACACCCATTCTACGAATTGATGGTATTTGACTAATAATCACGATTTTGGTAATGATTGACTAATAACCTCGTGATTAAACTGTGACACGCTACCAGATTAGAGTGAACACATTATCTGCCACTTACCTTCTGAAACATCCTGCGCTCTCGCCGTCACTGCCAACAGCACCAGCAACAGCTGGTAGAGGTGCTTACGACGTGTCATCCCTGCGACGATAATCCACTTTCGATAACAGTTCAGCCTTCCAACAGTCCTGCGGTTTTCACCTTTCACCGAGAAGTGATCCCACAAAATCCGTCCTCTGTCCACAGCCCAACGCTTTCAATCCACTCAGGAACGATTGATCTATTACAGATATTGCTCACTTTTGTTTTCCAAACTTCCGAATAATATTTTTTCCCACTGTCACCAGTTTCACATTTTCTGCGCCAAAATTTCCGAGTAATTATCCAAACAAGGTGCGAATCTGCGCCACCGAGCCACACTGGTACTGTTTCAGCGAATCGCTTTCTCGCTTTCTTCCACAGAAAAAGACACCCAACAAATCGACGGACGGACGTGCACGCACGCTAAATCCACTCGGCACCGACTTTGTCACTACTTTCCAATGGATCAAACAGATTTTTCTCCCTTTTTGCTACGCCACGATTTCTTCTTCTGCTTCTTTGGTCCGCGGCGACGTGCGCGTGCGAGCCTTAATCCAATTTGGTGACCACTACTCTCACTTGTTTTGCGCCCGAGCTCCACATCCGGTTTCTTGCGCCACTCACCACACTGTGTCAACACACCACACTTGTCGATGTCACCACACTCTGTTGCTTGCGAGAGCTCTGGAAGGACGACCTCAGGGCATCTCGGCCCGAACGTCTCGCGTACGGTGGTCGAGGGGTTGGGATTCGGGGGGAAGGACGAGGAGGGGCAAGCAAAGCAAGTCCGTTAAACCCCTTTCGCTCCTTGCGCGTTGTGCTGCTGTTGGACTGCACTGTTTCGCTCGAATTGTGCTTCTGCTTCTGGGGCAGAGGTACAAGTGCTACCGTTTTCTCCTTGCGGGACCACAACCCGTTTCGTTGTCGTTTCGTTTTCGAATTCCTCCTGCCGGGGAAGGAAAAGCTAGCCAAAACGTCTTGCTCGAACCGCGGTTACTGTTGAACTGTCGGTAGGAAATCCCCCAACGGTCCACAAAACGGACCCCAACCCAATAGGCAGCGTTGAAGCGCGGCGCAAACCGAAGACGAAAAACGAAAGACGACGACGACCGCCGCGGCCAGGTGTGCTCTTTCTCTTGGCGAGTCAGCGTACGCGCGCGCGCGCGAAGTACGATGCAAATGCAAAAAAGAAACGAAACTTTCTTCCAAGAGTCTCGCGAAGTAAGTTAAAGCCCCATTCGCCATCATCGACGGCAGCGGGCTCAGCGCTCCGGCGCGACGGTTGTTTCGAATCCGTTGGTTTTCATCGGCGCTTTTGCTACTTTCTTCGTCGCTCGAACAGCTGGGAACGAGAGAGACTTGCGCGATACCAGAAGAAACGAACGACGCAGGAAGCCAACAACGCAACGATGCGTGCGGCTGCGTTTTCCGAAAGCTCGCTCTTCGCTCCGACCCGACCATTGATCGAAGCTTCCTCTCTTCAGACGCTTGGGCGTCTCTCGCGTTTGGTGATCTCCCCCAAGCTCGCACTTTCTTCCTTGTGTTTTTTTTTTTAAACACGCGACAATGCGACGGAGTGGTCCGGCGAATCCTCGTTGATTCGTCACGGATAGTCGCTAAGGCGGCGGCGGCGTCAGGTTGAAATTGTGTCAAATTTTTGTATTTTTTCCACACGTTTTATCCGTTTTCTACTTTTTGACTCATCGTTTCGAAGTGTATGCATTTGGGGTGACGAGTCGCGTCATGCGGAGAAGCGGACCCTTTTGGTATTTTTATGTGCGTCGTCGGCGACGTCGTTTGCGAAAGGTGCTGTTTCTATTTTGGAAGACGATTCAGAAACAGGTTCGTCACTTTATGCGGGATGAGTACAGCTCTTTTGATGATTGGGGTCCTTTCGTGGCTTTTGAGGTTTCCTGCAGTTAATGATGGGAGAATATGCTTGCGTTGTATTTTGTTCAAGTAGCTTATCTTTGAATCTTTTTAACGTGAATTTTGTATACTAGTGCAGGTCGTTATTCGTGGATGCTCTACCGTTGAACAATTCCTGTCGACGGATAAAAGGTCGACGATACAAAAGATCGTATCGAATAAAAGGTCGAAAGAACCAGAGGGTGAGAAACAAAAGGTTAATTTGTTTACATGATTGAGATAAAACGTTCGACAACAAGTTTGGAGGCATGCATCTGAAGCAAAATATTGCTCATAGCATTTCCCAGATATTTCAACTATTAGGAATCATCCATAAATTACGTAACGCTTAGAGGGGAGGGGGAGGTTGCCCGAAGTGTGACAATCCATATTAAAGTTTTGCATGAATCACTACTAAAGCCAGATTAATGCACCTAGCGGTGATAATGCTTTTCTCGCTCATTATAAAATGTATCGCGAAAAGTAAGAGAAGTCAAAACAGCAATTGATGGGAATAGATCCCATTATTTCCATCATATTTGTTTGCATGCATTTATTTCACAAATATAAATCAATTCATGGCTTGGCGCTGGAAAAAATATCGACAGTACAAGTTTTAAATTATTTTATAGAATTCCAAAAGATTTAGCTTCTTGGAGGAATTCATAATAAGCAACATGCGATGGAAATCATTAGTCATTTTCAGTATTATTTCTGAGTTTAAAATACTGTTAATAAAATGTGTCAAATTCAGGCATAACTGTCAACAAATTGATGGTGGACGTAATCGGAGACAGACCAAATTGGGGCCTCCGAGTCATCACTGCAACTTGTACATTTTCATTTTTGGAATGATACCATGTAAACTATTAAAATTAATCTGATATTAATAAAAAACAATCAATCAGAAGTCAAAATGCGCTCTGTTTTCATAGAAGCCTGAAATAGTGCTTTATCAATTGATAAACAGTATCTTGATGTCGAATTTCTCATATTATATTATCATTTTATATTATGTCTAGTTATAAAGTTTGTAATCTGAACAGAATATTAGCATCATTATTACCATCCTCACCTTTTAGAAAATCACCACAATCACAAAATCTGTGCACCGATTGAAATTTTGTCGTCGGCGGCGACGGAATGGCGGCGTCACACCGTTGATGATCGGCGGCGGCAATGCGGCGGCGTGGGTCGGCGTGAACTAGTTTCAAACACCAACATTTTTCCGTAATTTCTTCAAAAGCTCCTCAACGAATTTCTTAGGAAGTTTCTTCTCAAGTTTGGTTGGACAGCACATCAAGAAATTCTTCCGAATGTTCCTCAAGAAACTCCTCCGGAAATTCCTCCATGAATTAATCTGGAAGTGCCTCCAGGAATTCATCCGGAAGTTCCTCTAGGAATTCCTCCGTAAGTTCCTCCAGGAATTCCTCTGGAATTCTTCCGGGAGTTTCTCCAGCTCCACGATTTTTTTCAGCAATTTCTCCGGGAGTTCCTCTAAAAGTTCGTTCAGGAATTCCTTTGGAAGCTCCTCCAAGAATAATTCGACAAGATTCTCCAGTAATTTTTCGCAAGATCCTTCAGGAATTTTTTGGGAAGCTTTTCCAAGAATTCCTTGGAAAGTTTCTCCTAGAATTCTTTCCGGAATTCCTAAAAAAAAAATATTCAAATTTATCCAGCAATTCCTCAGGAAGTTTCATCAAAAATTTCTTCTCAAGTTTCTCCAGGAATTCCCCTGGAAGTTCGTCCAAGAATTATTTTGGAAGTTCCTCCAGGTTACACGGAAAGCTTCTCCAGGAATTCCTCGGAAAGTTTCTCCTAGAATTCTTTTCGAAAGTTATTCTTTAGGTTATCGACTTTCGTCTTACTTGTTACTTTGTGTAAAACGATACTGAGGACTGAAAACATGTGTTTTAAGGAGGAGAATATTTATGAAATATGCAAAATAATATCCACTGCCTACCGGTGGGAATCGAACCCACACCTACCAGTACGTTAGACGGGTGCTCTACCACTATGCTACGGTTAACCCTCTAACACCCGGGACGAACGGATTATTTTCAAATGGCTCGCATTCAGCACCTGATGGTCGGAATTGCTCGCGATTTCGTTTGTGCTCAATGGGAATAGCTATATTTTTGCTTTGATACATTTTCAAATAGAAATTTTTGTTCAGGTCCGAGTTATTGCTGAAAATAAGTGTGCGCGGGGGTGTTTTTCTTATAATTCAAACATCTCTTCAATATTCTGGACGTGTTCATGCCCAAAATTTATCAAATCACCAATCAAACCAACCCAAAAAGATATTTGTAAAGATTTTTAGTCGATTCCGATGTTTTCACCATTTGAGTAGGGCAGGATTGACTGTATTCAGGGCCGCATTCAGGGGTTACAATGGTAGAGTATGGGCTAAAAATTCAATTACAATGAAATTTGCATGAGGTAATAAGCATGCGGCTGCACAAATTTTACAAATCAGGAGGTTTAAATATTTAATTTTCAATTGAAATTGATCTTCTGAAGTTCTTATCAGGGCCGGATTTGGGGGTCAAAATGGGGGTGACCAATGGCCATATCACCAAAAGCAATGAAACTGGGCATGCGACTGCTCAAACATCATGGAAACACATCAGGAGCTCAAAGAAATCTGTTTCAAATGGAAATTGATCTTCTGAAATTTCAACCAGGGCCGGATTTAGGAGTGAAAATGGGGAGGGCAGGGGCCATATCACCAATTGCAATGAAACAGGGCATGCGACTGCTCAAACTTCATGAAAACACATCAGGAGCTCAAAGAATTCTGCTCGAACTTCAAATTGTCTTTCCGAAATTTTGACCAGGGCCGGATTCAGGGGTCCAAATGGGGAGAGCAAGGGCCATATCACCAATAGCAATGAAACTGGGCAGTGGCATGCGACTGCTCAAACTTCATATAAACACATCAGGATCTCAAAGAACTCTGTTTGAATTTGAAATTGAAATTCTGAAATTTCAACCAGGGCCGGATTCAGGGGTGAAAATATGGAGAGCGGGACATATCACCAATAGCAATGAAACTGGACATGCGACTGCTCAAACATCATGGAAACACATCAGGAGCTCAAAGAAATCTGTTTCAAATGGAAATTGATCTTCTGAAATTTCAACCAGGGCCGGATTTAGGAGTCAAAATGGGGAGGGCAGGGGCCATATCACCAATTACAATGAAACAGGGCATGCGACTGCTCAAACTTCATGAAAACACATCAGGAGCTCAAAGTATTCTGTTTGAACATGAAACTGCTCTTATACAAATTTCAGGAAATTCTCCGGAAAATCCTCCAGGAATTCCTCCAAAAGTTCCTCCGGGAATTCCTCCAGAAGTTCCTCCGGGAATTCCTCCAAAAGTTCCTCCAGGAATTCCTCCGGAAGTTCCTCCAGAAGTTCCTCCAGAAGTTCCTCCAGGAATTCCTCCGGAAGTTCCTCCAGGAATTCCTCCGGAAGTTCCTCCAGGAATTCCTCCGGAAGTTCCTCCAGGAATTCCTCCGGAAGTTCTTCTTCTTCTTCTTATTGGCATTACATCCCCACACTGGGACAGAGCCGCCTCGCAGCTTAGTGTTCATCAAGCACTTCCACAGTTATTAACTGCGAGGTTTCTAAGCCAAGTTACCATTTTTGCATTCGTATATCATGAGGCTAACACGATGATACTTTTATGCCCAGGGAAGTCGAGACAATTTCCAATCCGAAAATTGTCTAGACCGGCACCGGGAATCGAACCCAGCCACCCTCAGCATGGTCTTGCTTTGTAGCCGTGCGTCTTACCGCACGGCTAAGGAGGGCCCCTTTCCTCCGGAAGTTCCTCCAGGAATTCCTCCGGAAGTTCCTCCAGGAATTCATCCGGAAGTTCCTCCAGGAATTCCTCCGGAAGTTCCTCCAGGAATTCCTCCGGAAGTTCCTCCAGGAATTCCTCCGGAAGTTCCTCCAGGAATTCCTCCGGAAGTTCCTCCAGGAATTCCTCGGAAGTTCCTCCAGGAATTCCTCGGAAGTTCCTCCAGGAATTCCTCCGGAAGTTCCTCCAGGAATTCCTCCGGAAGTTCCTCCAGGAATTCCTCCGGAAGTTCCTCCAGGAATTCCTCCGGAAGTTCCTCCAGGAATTCCTCCGGAAGTTCCTCCAGGAATTCCTCCGGAAGTTCCTCCAGGAATTCCTCCGGAAGTTCCTCCAGGAATTCCTCCGGAAGTTCCTCCAGGAATTCCTCCGGAAGTTCCTCCAGGAATTCCTCCGGAAGTTCCTCCAGGAATTCCTCCGAAGTTCCTCCAGGAATTCCTCCGGAAGTTCCTCCAGGAATTCCTCCGGAAGTTCCTCCAGGAATTCCTCCGGAAGTTCCTCCAGGAATTCCTCCGGAAGTTCCTCCAGGAATTCCTCCGGAAGTTCCTCCAGGAATTCCTCCGGAAGTTCCTCCAGGAATTCCTCCGGAAGTTCCTCCAGGAATTCCTCCGGAAGTTCCTCCAGGAATTCCTCCGGAAGTTCCTCCAGGAATTCCTCCGGAAGTTCCTCCAGGAATTCCTCCGGAAGTTCCTCCAGGAATTCCTCCGGAAGTTCCTCCAGGAATTCCTCCGGAAGTTCCTCCAGGAATTCCTCCGGAAGTTCCTCCAGGAATTCCTCCGGAAGTTCCTCCAGGAATTCCTCCGAAGTTCCTCCAGGAATTCCTCCGGAAGTTCCTCCAGGAATTCCTCGGAAGTTCCTCCAGGAATTCCTCCGGAAGTTCCTCCAGGAATTCCTCCGGAAGTTCCTCCAGGAATTCCTCCGGAAGTTCCTCCAGGAATTCCTCCGGAAGTTCCTCCAGGAATTCCTCCGGAAGTTCCTCCAGGAATTCCTCCGGAAGTTCCTCCAGGAATTCCTCCGGAAGTTCCTCCAGGAATTCCTCCGGAAGTTCCTCCAGGAATTCCTCCGGAAGTTCCTCCAGGAATTCCTCCGGAAGTTCCTCCAGGAATTCCTCCGGAAGTTCCTCCAGGAATTCCTCCGGAAGTTCCTCCAGGAATTCCTCCGGAAGTTCCTCCAGGAATTCCTCCGGAAGTTCCTCCAGGAATTCCTCCGGAAGTTCCTCCAGGAATTCCTCCGGAAGTTCCTCCAGGAATTCCTCCGGAAGTTCCTCCAGGTATTCCACCGGAAGTTCCTCCAGGAATTCCTCCGGAAGTTCCTCCAGGAATTCCTCCGGAAGTTCCTCCAGGAATTCCTCCGGAAGTTCCTCCAGGAATTCCTCCGGAAGTTCCTCCAGGAATTCCTCCGGAAGTTCCTCCAGGAATTCCTCCGGAAGTTCCTCCAGGAATTCCTCCGGAAGTTCCTCCAGGAATTCCTCCGGAAGTTCCTCCAGGAATTCCTCCGGAAGTTCCTCCAGGAATTCCTCCGAGTTCCTCCAGGAATTCCTCCGGAAGTTCCTCCAGGAATTCCTCGGAAGTTCCTCCAGGAATTCCTCCGGAAGTTCCTCCAGGAATTCCTCCGGAAGTTCCTCCAGGAATTCCTCCGGAAGTTCCTCCAGGAATTCCTCCGGAAGTTCCTCCAGGAATTCCTCCGGAAGTTCCTCCAGGAATTCCTCCGGAAGTTCCTCCAGGAATTCCTCCGGAAGTTCCTCCAGGAATTCCTCCGGAAGTTCCTCCAGGAATTCATCCGAATTCCTCCAGGAATTCCTCCGGAAGTTCCTCCAGGAATTCCTCCGGAAGTTCCTCCAGGAATTCCTCCGGAAGTTCCTCCAGAAATTCCTCCGGAAGTTCCTCCAGGAATTCCTCCGGAAATTCCACCAGGAATTCCTTCGGAAATTCCACCAGGAATTCCTTCGGAAGTTCCACCAGGAATTCCTTTGGAAGTTCCACTGGGATTCCTTTCGGAAGTTCCACCAGGAATTTCTTCGGAAGTTCCGCCAGGAATTTCTTTAGAAGTTCCACCAGGAATTCCTTCGGAAGTTCCACCAGGAATTTCTTGTGAAGTTCCACCAGGAATTCCTTGGGAAGTTCCACCAGGAATTCCGTTGGAAGTTCCACCATTCCTGACTTCTGAAGGAATTCCTGGAGGAACTTCCGAAGGAATTCCTGGAGGATTTCAGAAAGTTCCGAAAGAATTCCTGAATTCGTGAAGGACTTCTGCAGGAATTCTTGCATGAACTTCTGGAGGGAATTCCTTGGGAAGTTCCATCAGGAATTCCGTTGGAAGTTCCACCATTCCTGACTTCTGAAGGAATTCCTGGAGGAACTTCCAAAATTATTTCTGGAGCACCTTCTGGAAAAATTCTTGGAAGAACTTCCGGAGAAATTCCTGGAGGAATTTCCGAAAGAAATTCTTGAAGGAATTTCCGAAGGAATTCTTGAAGGAACTTCCGATGGAATTCCTGGAGGAATATTCGAAGGAATTCCTGGAGGAACTCCCGGAGAAATTCCTGGTGGAATTTCCGAAGAAATTCCGGGAGGAACTTTCGTAGGAGTTCCTGGAGGAGCTTCCGAAGGAGTTCCTGGAGGAGCTTCCGAAGGAGTTCCTGGAGGAGCTTCCGAAGGAATTCCTGGTGGAACTTCCGAAGGAATTTCTGGAGGAACTTCCGAAGGAATTTCTGGTGGAACTTCCGAAGGAATTCCTGGTGGAACTTCCGAAGGAATTTCTGGTGGAACTTCCGAAGGAATTCCTGGTGGAACTTCCGAAGGAATTCCTGGTAGAACTTCCGAAAAAAATCCCGGTGGAACTTCCGAAAGAATTTCTGGTGGAATTTCCGAAGGAATTCCTGGTGGAAATTCCGAAGGAATTCCTGTAGGAACTTCCGAAGGAATTCCTGGAGGAGCTTCCGAAGGAATTCCTGGAGGAACTTCCGGAGGAATTCCTGGAGGAACTTCCGGAGGAATTTCTGGAGGAACTTCCGGAGGATTTTCTGGAGGAACTTCCGGAGGAATTCCTGGAGGAACTTCCGGAGGAATTCCTGGAGGAACTTCCGGAGGAATTCCTGGAGGAACTTCCGGAGGAATTCCTGGAGGAACTTCCGGAGGAATTCCTGGAGGAACTTCCGGAGGAATTCCTGGAGGAACTTCCGGAGGAATTCCTGGAGGAACTTCCGGAGGAATTCCTGGAGGAACTTCCGGAGGAATTCCTGGAGGAACTTCCGGAGGAATTCCTGGAGGAACTTCCGGAGGAATTCCTGGAGGAACTTCCGGAGGAATTCCTGGAGGAACTTCGGAGGAATTCCTGGAGGAACTTCCGGAGGAATTCCTGGAGGAACTTCCGGAGGAATTCCTGGAGGAACTTCCGGAGGAATTCCTGGAGGAACTTCCGGAGGAATTCCTGGAGGAACTTCCGGAGGAATTCCTGGAGGAACTTCCGGAGGAATTCCTGGAGGAACTTCCGGAGGAATTCCTGAGGAACTTCCGGAGGAATTCCTGAGGAACTTCCGGAGGAATTCCTGGAGGAACTTCCGGAGGAATTCCTGGAGGAACTTCCGGAGGAATTCCTCGGGGATCTTCCGGAGGAATTCCTGGAGGAACTTCCGGAGGAATTCCTGGAGGAACTTCCGGAGGAATTCCTGGAGGAACTTCCGGAGGAATTCCTGGAGGAACTTCCGGAGGAATTCCTGGAGGAACTTCGGAGGAATTCCTGGAGGAACTTCCGGAGGAATTCCTGGAGGAACTTCGGAGGAATTCCTGGAGGAACTTCCGGAGGAATTCCTGGAGGAACTTCCGGAGGAATTCCTGGAGGAACTTCCGGAGGAATTCCTGGAGGAACTTCCGGAGGAATTCCTGGAGGAACTTCCGGAGGAATTCCTGGAGGAACTTCCGGAGGAATTCCTGGAGGAACTTCCGGAGGAATTCCTGGAGGAACTTCCGGAGGAATTCCTGGAGGAACTTCGGAGGAATTCCTGGAGGAACTTCCGGAGGAATTCCTGGAGGAACTTCCGGAGGAATTCCTGGAGGAACTTCGGAGGAATTCCTGGAGGAACTTCGGAGGAATTCCTGAGGAACTTCCGGAGGAATTCCTGGAGGAACTTCCGGAGGAATTCTGGAGGAACTTCCGGAGGAATTCCTGGAGGAACTTCGGAGGAATTCCTGGAGGAACTTACGGAGGAATTCCTGGAGGAACTTCCGGAGGAATTCCTGGAGGAACTTCCGGAGGAATTCCTGGAGGAACTTCGGAGGAATTCCTGGAGGAACTTCCGGAGGAATTCCTGGAGGAACTTCCGGAGGAATTCCTGGAGGAACTTCCGGAGGAATTCCTGGAGGAACTTCGGAAGAATTCCTGGAGGAACTTCCGGAGGAATTCCTGGAGGAACTTCCGGAGGAATTCCTGGAGGAACTTCCGGAGGAATTCCTGGAGGAACTTCCGGAGGAATTCCTGGAGGAACTTCCGGAGGAATTCCTGGAGGAACTTCCGGAGGAATTCCTGGAGGAACTTCCGGAGGAATTCCTGGAGGAACTTCCGGAGGAATTCCTGGAGGAACTTCCGGAGGAATTCCTGGAGGAACTTCCGGAGGAACTTCCGGAGGAATTCCTGGAGGAACTTCCGGAGGAATTCCTGGAGGAACTTCCGGAGGAATTCCTGGAGGAACTTCCGGAGGAATTACTGGAGGAACTTCCGGAGGAATTACTGGAGAAACTTCCGTACGAATTTATGGAGGAACTTCCGGATGAACTTCCGGAGGAATTCCTAGAGAAACTTTTGGAGGAATTCCCGGAGGAACTTCTGGAGGAATTCCTGGAGGATTTTCCGGAGAAATTCCTAAAATTTGTATAAGAGCAGTTTCACGTTCAAACAGAATACTTTGAGCTCCTGATGTGTTTTCCTGATGTTTGAGCAGTCGCATGTCCAGTTTCATTGCTATTGGTGATATGGCCCGCTCTCCATATTTTCACCCCTGAATCCGGCCCTGGTTGAAATTTCAGAAGGTCAATTTCAAATTCAAACAGAGTTCTTTGAGATCCTGATGTGTTTTCATGAAGTTTGAGCAGTCTCATGCCCTGTTTCATTGCAATTGGTGATATGGCCCTTGCTCTCCCCATTTGAACCCCTGAATCCAGCCCTGGTCAAAATTTCGGAAAAACAATTTGAAGTTCGAGCAGATTTCTTTGAGCTCCTGATGTGTTTTCATGAAGTTTGAGCAGTCGCATGCCCTGTTTCATTGCAATTGGTGATATAGCCCCTGCCCTCCCCATTTTCACTCCTAAATCCGGCCCTGGTTAAAATTTCAGAAGATCAATTTCTATTTGAAACAGATTTCTTTGAGCTCCTGATGTGTTTTCATGATGTTTGAGCAGTCGCATGCCCAGTTTCATTGCTATTGATGATATGTCCCGCTCTCCAAATTTTCACCCCTGAATCCGGCCCTGGTCAAAATTTCGGAAAGACAATTTGAAGTTCGAGCAGAATTCTTTGAGCTCCTGATGTGTTTCCATGATGTTTGATCAGTCGCATGCCCAGTTTCATTGCTTTTGGTGATATGGCACTTGCTCTCCCCATTTGTACCCCTGAATCCGGCCCTGGTTAAAATTTCAGAAGGTCAATTTCAAATTCAAACAGAGTTCTTTGAGCTCCTGATGTGTTTTCATGAAGTTTGAGCAGTCGCATGCCCAGTTTCATTGCAATTGGTGATATGGCCCCTGGTCACCCCCATTTTGACCCCTAAATCCGGCCCTGATAAGAATTTCAGAAGATCAATTTCAATTGAAAATTAAATATTTAAACCTCCTGATTTGTAAAATTTGTGCAGCCGCATGCTTATTACCTCATGCAAATTTCATTGTAATTGAATTTTTAGCCCATACTCTACCATTGTAACCCCTGAATGCGGCCCTGAATACAGTCAATCCTGCCCTACTCAAATGGTGAAAACATCGGAATCGACTAAAAATCTTTACAAATATCTTTTTGGGTTGGTTTGATTGGTGATTTGATAAATTTTGGGCATGAACACGTCCAGAATATTGAAGAGATGTTTGAATTATAAGAAAAACACCCCCGCGCACACTTATTTTTAGCAATAACTCGGACCTGAACAAAAATTTCTATTTGCAAATGTATCAGAGCAAAAATATAGCTATTCCCATTGAGTACAAACGAAACCGCAAGGAATTCCGACGATCAGGTGCTGAATGCGAGCCATTTGAAAAAAATCCGTTCGTCCCGGGTGTTAGAGGGTTAAACTTAATGCTTTCATCATTAAGGTGTGGGTTCGATTCAAATCGGTATGCAGTTGATATTTTTGCATATTTCATAAATATTCTGCTACTCAAAACACATGTTTTCGGTTCTTAGTAACGTTTTACACATAGTTCTTCTAAAAGTTCCCCCGAAAGGAGATTTCTCTAAACAACTCCTGAAGGATTTTTTAAGAAGTTTCGGATGAAATTCGGGAGGAAACAATGTGAATGGCAATGTGGTAGACGAAGATGGCGGTATGGTGATGAAGCTGGGAGAACGCGCGCATGACATAATTTTACCAGCTCCGAATCTCCAGGCGGGTTTTATGGACGAACCACGGACCACGTGTTCGCCATTCGCCAAGTACTGCAGAAATGCCGCGAATACAACGTGCTTACACATCATCTATTCATCGACTTCAAAGCCGCATATGATACAATCGATCGGGACCAGCTATGGCAGCTAATGCACGAAAACGGATTTCTGGATAAACTGATACGGTTGATCAAAGCGACGATGGATCGGGTGATGTGCGTAGTTCGAGTTTCAGGGGCATTCTCGAGTCCCTTCGAAACCCGCAGAGGGTTACGGCAAGGTGATGGTCTTTCGTGTCTGCAATTCAACATCGCTTTGGAGAGAGTAATACGAAGGGCAGGGATTGACACGAGTGGTACGATTTTCACGAAGTCCGTCCAGCTTTTTGGCTTCGCCGACGAGAAGGAAGCCTACATCAGACTGAAAAGGGAAGCCAAGCGAATCGGACTAGTCATCAACACGTCGAAGACGAAGTACATGATAGGAAGAGGTTCAAGAGAAGACAACGTGAGCCACCCACCGCGAGTTTGCATCGGTGGTGACGAAATCGAGGTGGTAGAAGAATTTGTGTACTTGGGCTCACTGGTGACTGCCGAAAATTATACCAGCAGAGAAATTCGGAGACGCATAGTGGCTGGAAATCGTACGTACTTTGGACTCCGCAAGACGCTCCGATCGAATGGAGTTCGCCGTCGTACCAAACTGACAATCTACAAAACGCTCATTAGACCGGTAGTCCTCTACGGACACGAGACCTGGACGATGCTCGTGGAGGACCAACGCGCACTTGGAGTTTTCGAAAGGAAAGTGCTGCGTACCATCTATGGTGGGGTGCAGATGGCGGACGGTACGTGGAGGAGGCGAATGAACCACGAATGACAAATGACCCTTTTGGGCCAAACGACCATTTCGGCCAAATGACCCTTTCGGCCAGACGACCCTTCCAGCCAAACGACCCTTTCGACCAAATGACCCTTTCGGCCAAACGACCCTTCCAGCCAAACGACCCTTTCGACCAAATGACCCTTTCGGCCAAACGACCCTTTCGGCCAAATGACCCTTTCGGCCAAACGACCCTTCCAGCCAAACGACCCTTTCGACCAAATGACTCTGTCGGCCAAACGACCCTTTCGGCTAAATGACCCTTTCGGCCAAACGACCCTTCCGGCCAAACGACCCTTCCAGCCAAACGACCCTTTCGACCAAATGACCCTTTCGGCTAATCGACCCTTCCAGCCAAACGACCCTTTCGACCAAATGACCCTTTCGGCCAAATGACCCTTTCGGCCAAACGACCATTTCGGCCAAATGACCCTTTCGGCCAGACGACCCTTCCAGCCAAACGACCCTTCCGACCGAATGACCCAGTCAACGACCCTTTCGGCCAAACGACCCTTCCAGCCAAACGAACCTTTCGACCAAATGACCCTTTCGGCCAAACGACCTTTTCGGCCAAATGACCCATTCGGTCAAACGACCCTTCCGGCCAAACGACCCTTCCAGCCAAACGATCCTTTCGGCCAAATGACCCTTTAAGCCAAATTACCATTTCGGCCAAATGACCCTTTCGGCCAACTGACTGTCGGCCAGATGGAGTTCGTGAATGGTTTATTCGGCCTAATAGTATTCGGTCAAATGGCTTTCGCCCAAACGACCCTTCCCCGCTCTATCTACAAGAAAGGCGACAAGCTGGAGTGTGAAAATTTAAAAAAAAACGAACAGTGGGTAATGTCTGTGACCTAACCGTGAAGTGGACGTAGGACTTGACTTGATCATGCCTTTGAAGATGTTAAATATTTCCAAATCTCTCACGTCACCTTATTTGTATAAAAAATCGGCGATAACAGCCCAAACATTATTATAACAATTTTCATGAGCAATATAGGAAAAAATATCTCAAAAAGAAAAGCTCTCAATCGATTTTTCATCTAATAGTGGAATTTTTTGTGATTTATTTCATTATATGTCACAGTTCTTGTTATGTAACGGTTATGAAAAAATCTTGAAAATCTGCTATTAGCGTATAACTTTTTATCTCTAGAGTATTTTAGAATACTTAAGAACTTTTTAGTAAGTCTATCAATGGCTCTCAGAAGAACCGTATGCTTTGAAAATAAACATTTTCTATATCCATCTGTTGCGTCATGTTGCAGTGGATTGTAAAACTAATGTTGGGTGCTCCGAGTGGAGCGCGAAACCAAAGCTGTCTTCATGCAGTGTAGGTATGTGCCAACGTGTGTTGTTTCTTCAGATGGAACCAGCGGGACCTACGAACTGTCGACCGATGAACCGGTGACCAATTGCGAGCATTATCATTATCTTTCTTGGCCCTGATAAGGGCCGGAAAGTAACTTTTTCATGGACAACTGGTTGACCGAAAGAGTTTCTTTACAGACAAACAGACGTAACTCTTCATATAAATTGTTCGAAAAATTATCGTCATACCTTTTTCAGAGAACAATACTGCCATCTATTATCAGAATCGCGAGAAACACAGTCGACCATGATTATTTCCCATTTGACGTTTGCTCCTAACGCATACTTCTATATGAATCATCATCATCATCGTCATCAACACATAAAACATTCAGCAGCATATACACTAATCAAATGTCAAAGCGATTGAGCACTAGCGCCTCTCTTGGCACAATCGCGTAACACAGATGAATTTCAAATCAACCGTTAAACACGTAAACGATGTTGAAATGCGAAGTGTTACGTCTGTTTGTCTGTGGTTTCTTGTTCGAAACCAATACACACACACGGTTTCTTCAAAAGCATCGCAATTATTTCTCTTGCTTTTCTGCAGCCTGTCTCGGATCGATACTGATGCCGGCCGGCCTCGGCTCGACTCTGCTGCTGTTGCCGGTATCTGCTCGGCATTTCTGCGGTGTCGGGTCTGTGGGGTGGACTGCTTCTGGAACTTCTTCTACTGCTGTACTGATGGCTATGCTTCGGCTGATGCTGGCCTCGACTCTGCCGGGCCGAAACAGTGGATAGTATGGACGATGCTGCCTTGCTAAAAGGTGTGAATGCTGTCGAATCGATATTACTGTTACTTGGCTTGTCCCGGTCAGAATAAAAGGAAAAAAAATCAAGTTGCGCTATTTTATGCCTTCTCGTCAGACCCAGCAGCAGCTCATTCGCAGCTTCGACTGAAGGGCCTCCGAGTCCATGCGATATCGACTGAATAAGGAAATTATTTAACTCTTATAGCCTTGAAAAAGGCTGTTTGTTTCGGCTTGGTCCATCTAATAAAAAGGACTGAATGCTCTGTAAGCGAATGCACTTTTTTTTTATACTTATTTTTGAATCGTCTCTGCTTCCCGATTGGTTGGCCAATCAGTGAGCGTCTTGTATCCCGTTCCTTTGTCAGCCAAAGCGTCATCCACTGAGGAGAATGGACGTATGATTTTCAATCAAACGCCTTATGAAAATTTGTCACAAGGAATCGGTATGAATTTCAATATGTTGCCTTATGAATGATGATTTTCATTTAAAAAAAAGTGAAGTGCGGCAGATTGGATTCGAACCATGGGCGTCGGGGTCGGGTGGCCGGTATGTAAACCACACGCCCATCGACTGAAGCACTGATGGTGGGATAATCGGCCGAAGATTCATAAAGCGCCAGTTATGAATTTCGATAGTCCAGTTCGCTGAGTGTCATCATCGACGCGTTCGTGATGGGCTTCTTCTTCTTTCTTTTGTTGCTCGCTGCTGGCGTCTATTTCCTAACGGGACTTTTCGCACGGTACAGGCCACAAGCCAGGCAATCGAGCTAAGAATTGCTGTTCAGGTGGGAAGTGTGGAAAATTTAGGATTGGTAGCTTGGGAGAACATTCAGTCACGTTCGCTTTGTGCGCGAACAGTATCAAACAATGTTTTTCTATATAAATCGATTGATAGCTTTTCATTTTGAGATATCTTTTTTAAATTGCTCACGAAAACTGTTATATATAATAATGTTTGGGCTGTTACCACTGATTTATTTATCTAAATTAGATTATGTGAGAAATTTGGACATATTAAGTGTCTTTAAAGGCATGGTCAAGTCTAGTTTTTCGTCAACTTCGCGGTCACAGTTCTTGTTATGTCACGGGAATAAAAAATCTTGAAAATCTGCTATTCGCGTATAACATTTTATCTCTAGAATATTGGATTTGACACCCAAGTACATTTTCTAATGCGGAGGGTATTTAAAACTTTGATATTATATATATCAGTGGCTTTCAGAAGAACCGTTTGCT
The DNA here is from genome assembly GCF_024139115.2 of Armigeres subalbatus. Classification (NCBI taxonomy): domain Eukaryota; kingdom Metazoa; phylum Arthropoda; class Insecta; order Diptera; family Culicidae; genus Armigeres; species Armigeres subalbatus. Next base: position 46,425 of record NW_026943241.1, on the reverse strand, counting down.
TCAAAGAAATACATTTTCTATCTTTATCTGTTGCGTCATGTTGCAGCGGACTGTAAGGCTGATGCTGGGTGCTCCTGGGTGGAGCGCAAAACCAAAGCTGTCTTCATGCAGCATATCCGCTTGACGTGTGCTGTTTCTTCAAAGGAACCAGCGGGATGCGAATTGCCTTAATGCAGCATGCGACGAACCAGTGACGAATGCCACCCAATTGCGAAAATTATTATTAACTCTCTTGGCCCTGATAAGGGCCGAAAATTAACTCCTTTCGGGGAACTGGTTGACCGAGGGGGTTTCTTTACTCGAAACCAAAACACACACACGCGATTTCTTCAAGAACATTGCAGTTCTTTCTCTTGATTTTCTTCAACTTGTTTCGGCTCAACACTGATGCCGGTCGGCCTCAGCTCTTCATTGATGCCGGCTAGTTTCGGCTCGACTCTGCTGCTGCTGCCGGTATCTCCTCGGCATTGCTGCGGTGTCGGGTCTGTAGAATGGGCTGCTTCTGGAACATTTTCTGCGGCTGTACTGGCATGCTTTGGCTGATGGTGGCCTCGGCGCTGCCGGGCCGAAAAGCGGATGATGCGGACGATGCTGTTTTGCAAAAAGTTGCGAGTGCTGTCGAATCGATGCTGCTGTGGCTTTGCTTGTCCCGGTTAGAATGAAAGAAAAAAAATCGTTTTGCGCTATTTTATGCCTTCTCAGCAGACCCAGCGGCAGCTCATTCGCTGGTGTCTGCACCCATCAGAATCAAGCGAACAAATGACGCGAGGAACAAGCGATTCCCATATTTATAGGTTTCAGTGCAGTCAATGTTTTGCTTCGAAAACAGTTTTAGGCCTATTGAAACAAGTTTTTCGGGTCATATCAAGTATGAATATGAAAGGCATACTTAAGATCTGTCGATTAGGGGTTTTCCGAAGAGATCCGTTCACTGGGACAAACGCTATTATCATTCAAAATCTTTCAACACAGCGTAACGCGGTCGATTTAGAAATATTGAAATGACACCCGGTATAGTGAAGAGAGACGTAAGTCCTACGTCAAAAAAAATCCGGAATGCCTCCTACAAAGAGCCTACATGCTAAAGCAATGTCCACTTAGAATCCGGAATCATTTATTGTATTGCAGCGGCACGGAAAGTGACCGCTGCAAGAATTCTTTTACAGCGGTTTGTCTACCTAGACGCCCACTTGCTGTGGTATAAATTTCACGAAGTTTCGTGCAGCGTAACAAAAATTATTCCAGATGGAAGCCGAAAGGAGAAAAAAAAGTCTGCACACCCACGTTGATAATCCTGTCATCGACAATGGAACCTACGTCAAAATGGATTTCGGACAGCTTCCTAGCCAAAAATTCTACATGGTGACGGCACGAGGAGTAGTTCCTGCGAAGTTTAAGTTTGCTTTTTGGACAAACTTGCAAAAAAACGGATGATTTTGGCAAGAGATATGCAATTGTGGGGCATAGATCTAAGTGTTTGTGACGAATAAGACAATGGACTCGAAGCTGTACAAGGAGGAATGTCTCAAAAAACCGCGGCCGACCTTCCATAAAGCCCGTAAAGGTCCCGTGAAGTTTTGGCCAGATTTGGCGAGTTGCCAGTACAGCCGGGAAGTCATCCAGTGGTACCGCGATAATAACGAAGATTTCATCGATAAAAACATAAATCCACGCAACTGCCCACAGCTCCGGCCCATCGAGACATTTTGGGCAGTAATGAAGCGGAAGCTTAAGAAAAGTGGAAAAAGTGGAAAAACAGCTCGGGACGCGACTCAGATGACCAAAATGTGGAACAAATGTGCCAAGGAAGTTGACTCCGGAGGTGTGCAACTTTTGATGAGAGGAATCAAGAAAAAGGTGCGAATTTTCACTAGAAACACGAAGAAATTATTTGCATCAATAATTTTTCCTTAAAGTACAGTGAATTACCCTTGTTTTGATGTATTAACCTTATTTGTACGTCAATCCGTTACCGAGATACAGATGATTTTATTATTCCGGATTCTAAATGAACATAGCTTTAGTGGACGAAACCGAGCGCAAAAGTAGAAGAGATTCACATTCGCACCATATGCGTCATGCCCAGAACGCTCATAATACCGGTGGATCTCTATGGATAAGAAACTTGGATCATTCTCGAGGAGGACTTGAAGTATTCGAAAAACGCGTGCTTAGGACCATCTTTGGCGGTGTGCAAGTGAACGATATGTGGCGGCGAAGGATGAAGGATTTTTCGATCAAGGATTTTCATGGAAGTCGATTTTTTTCAACAATAAAAAGCGATATTTTGCCCATTTTCCTATAATGTTTCATCATATCATCAATTTTGTTTCACTTGCAGTGAAATATTCAAGTAACTATTGATTTACATTTAAAACAATTTTTCTTCATTTTTCTTTGTCGGCCCATCAGCTCGGCTTTTTTTCCTGTCGATAATTCTTGATTGAGTGGAAGTGCACTTTTAATCCCGATCATTTATGTGGCAGTTCTATGACCCTTGGCGGCTAGGGTTGGGTAGTTAGCACGGGGTCGGTTTTGAATAATTACTTCATTTTTGGCTGGATTGGTTTTGAACAATTGTTCCATTTTAAATAAAAATTAGTTAGGTTCGAGGCAAATTCTGAGCAAGTGAAGCCCAACGTGAGTTCATAGAACAAACACAAATCGTGTTGATTTTACAGCAGCGGAATCATTCCTTGACCGTAACTTGGCTTATCATTTTGCACATTACAATGGCCGTGCAGTACATATCATGTAGACAATCTGGCAAATATATTGTAGGTAGGTGTAGGTGTAGGTGTCCATGTTCGGGAGGAAGGTTTAGCACCATTTCAAATGTCTCATCTAGCGAAAAATTATGAATCATCATCTTAAAATACCCTCAATCGAAAGTTAGCTACATTACCAAAATTATATCGAATCTAAAAGGAAGTGAAATTCAAACTCACACTGCGGAAATAAATTAACACACATGTTCGTTCCCAAAATATTGTTAAAACAGAAGAAATATGTGTGGCTCCGTTCATAATTCTTCACATCACGCACTGTGCATTTATTTATTTGAATGCTCGGTAATCTTCAAATTTTTTTTGCAGAGGACATACCCAAGGAAAGTTGGGAGGCACATCTATTTGGGTAGTGCCCCGCATCCCAACCAAATGATTAGGTTTCCCCTTGTAGATACTAACCATACACCAATCCACCATTAATGTTCCCTTAGTGAGGCGTCTGCTCACCTTAGAGTTGTATTTTTAAACGCGTGAGCCGTAAGCACTTAATTATATTGGTCTAACTTGGAGACCCAGTTGGTAATTGGGTCGTCGCGTCCAAAGGGGAGAGAGCCAGCTCCACCCCGTCATAATGGAATTATGAATCGATTAAATCTTGCCCCACCAAAGACAGCAACGCTTCGGGTGCTGCTTCATTCATAAATGGTGAATCGGAATAAAGCTGCGCTGAACAATAACCGATTTTCTCCACAGCGTTATAATTGGAATGGGTTTCATTTTTATTTTGGACATGTGTGATTGCCAAGGAATGAGCTATGCTTCGATGAAGATGAAGTTAAGGGTAAGAGGTTTCAACTTCTGAACGGCGGAGGCGTCCGCTTGCTTTAGTTTATGGATCCGATTCGGAATTTTCTTTCTCCCAGACTTTTCCATATCTAATCGAATGCAAATTAAAAACTTTCGCGTTCTCTAGCACTTTCGATTTTCCCCTCATTTGTACTACACGATTACCGCATCTAATGTATTTAGGATGTTTCGGTGCCAAGACCCTTTCGGTGTAGTGCGATAGTTGCCCGTGGTTGTACGCCGCCAGGCTGCAAAAAGCCGCAGAGCAAAAAGCAAGGGCATTAGATAACGAGCTCTCCCCCCCGCGCTGAATCTCATTTTTAATTAGGGGTTTCGCATTTTCCGCACTGGTGGAAGCAAGATCCAACTGCCTGGGCGCATCGTATGAAAATGTACGTTTAAAGTGGAGGAAATGCGTATCAAATGGCAAAGGGGTGCCCTCTTGCATTTGGATCGGTTTGATGCACGCATTTGCCTTTTTGGTGAATGGATTGCGCTCAACTGTGTCTTGGCTGGAGACGTGAAGAGTATTGACGTCGTTGCACCCTGGTGCTTAACGGTGATTTGAAATAAAAAATTGTATCTCTTTGATGGTGAATTGGAATTGATAGATAATCAGATAATTAGAAAATCTACAGACGTCATGTGATTGCCTGGTTTAGATAAATTATGTTGAAGCTTGCGTGGAAGCTAATGTGACAGCCCCATCACGGCGGCTAGGGCCAACAACATACTGCTCAAGAAACCAACAGAAGCTCAATGCAAAGATCGTCTCCGACAACATGGACTACGAGTGTGTCATCACTTACTTACTTGTGGGTTTTGTGCACCCCGAGTGACAAAAAGAGCTGATTTGAAAGATCTCCATCCTGGGCAATGTTCAGCTTTCGCCTTAATCTGTTTCCAAGCTGCCTTGAGGATCGGAAGCCTCCTTTTAAGAGGCTCGAAAGCCTCCTTTCAAGAGGCTCGGAAGCCTCCTTTCAAGAGGCTCGGAAGCCTCCTTTCAAGAGGCTCGGAAGCCTCCTTTCAAGAGGCTCGGAAGCCTCCTTTCAAGAGCCTCGGAAGCCTCCTTTCAAGAGGCTCGGAAGCCTCCTTTCAAGAGGCTCGGAAGCCTCCTTTCAAGAGGCTCAGAAGCCTCCTTTCAAGAGGCTCAGAAGCCTCCTTTCAAGAGGCTCAGAAGCCTCCTTTTAAGAGGCTCAGAAGCCTCCTTTCAAGAGGCTCGGAAGCCTCCTTTCAAGAGGCTCGGAAGCCTCCTTTCAAGAGGCTCGGAAGCCTCCTTTCAAGAGGCTCAAAAGCCTCCTCAAGAGGCTCAGAAGCCTCCTTTCAAGAGGCTCAGAAGCCTCCTTTCAAGAGGCTCAGGCCTCCTTTCAAGAGGCTCGGAAGCCTCCTTTCAAGAGGCTCTGGAAGCCTCCTTTCAAGAGGCTCAGAAGCCTCCTTTCAAGAGGCTCAGCTCCTTTCAAGAGGCTCGGAAGCCTCCTTGCAAGAGGCTCGGAAGCCTCCTTTCAAGAGGCTCGGAAGCCTCCTTTCAAGAGGCTCGGAAGCCTCCTTTCAAGAGGCTCGGAAGCCTCCTTTTAGAAACTTCTCTTAACTATTCGCCAAACAACTTTATTTGACAACTTCCGGAAGATTGCATGAATCCAAATCCATGAATTTATCGATTACTTAAAAGTTTTTTGCCAAACCAGGCAGACTTATCCAATCAATACACGAGAAAAATAATTGCAAATAATTGTTAGGCTTTAACACATTCCAATTATAATAAGGCGGCTTCAAATTCTCCACCCGAATTCCTCCAACCATTTAGCATTGTGCAAAATTCGTCATTGCTGAGGTAATTGTCTGCCGTGAATTCCCACAATCTCCTCCCGAAGACATAATACCTTTCTTTCTGCTATTACGGCAGCTTGCGTTTTGCGGGAGGGGAATCTCCACGACGAAAGTAAAAGTTGCCAACTTTTTTTTTTGTGTTCGTATCTACCACAAGGTCCGGGGTATTCGACGCGGTTGACTCATGTCCACTTGAAGCGCGGACTAGGTTTTTGTGTGCGGCCCCAATCCAACCCCGGCCAACAATCGCAACGGCCGAAGAAAGTGAGAGGAATTGTGTGCTCGCTGTGATAGGGACGGAATTCGACTCGGATGCTGCTGGCCGGGGTGGGCTTTTTTTTCTCTCTCTCGTATCTCGACCTCAAGTCGCGGAAGACCAATTGGATCCAGCGCTTGGTTGATAGGCCGGTTGGTTGGCCGGTGCAAAAGCCGATGGCATTCGCAACGCGATAATGGCGACTAAGTGTGGGTTTCCGCGTGGAGTTTGTTTCGGTTCTGCGTGGCTTTCCCGTGAAGTTGGGCGGTAAGGCGATGATTATCTAAGCGATGACTAGTCGGCGACGATGGCGAATTGGCTGACAACAATGAGAGGGTTATTCGCCGATTTTGTGAGTCACCTTGTTATCTTCGAATTGGAACAATTATGCAAGTTTTGCGAAATGAATTTGTTGCGCTTGATCTTGCTGTATTGATCGATGTACATAGTTGATGACATTTGCCGCCTTATAAGCCGCTCAGAGGGTGGCTCCCAGTCCTCTTGGATCAAGGCTCCCAAATTTCTTGGAAAAATACTGACTAGTGTCTAACCACTTTGAGAGGAGCTTTCAAGCCTTTTGAAAATGGGCGCATATTGAACATTTGGTGTCAGTCTGGAACACGCGGAAAAAACTAATTTTTCGATTGAGAAACCTTTATTGGATTATAAACTATTGAAAAAAAAAAAAAACAATTGATGAGTACTGGTATACAGATATGAACCAACGATTTTTTTTTTAATTATGAGGTGCTCAGCTCTGAGCAAAGTCGGTATACAAAATGAGAGTTAACTGATATAAAGCTCTGGTGTTGAGATTATATTGAAAACCAAATTTGATATCAATTATTATTTAACTAAAATTGATATCGAAACATATTTTCAACATGCATTCCTCAGTTTATAACAAATTATGCTGTCGATTATCTGTAGTAAGTTATAAACGAATACTAAAAGCAACTTGCAAACAAAATATGCTGTTGTTGTTATGAATGCTTATAAGAATAATCGAATCGAATACTCATTTTGATATCAAATTAAGAATCTCATGATTTAAACTTAAAAAAAATGTGGGCTTCGTGGCTGTGCGGTTAGCGACGTCAGTCGTATAGATGCATGTGCCGTGAAGTGTGGGTTCGATTCCCGCCCTGGTAAGGAGAAAAATTTCCGCAAATATTCTCCAAAATTCCCCACTGTTCCACTGGGTGCTGTGTAAATGTCCTGTCCGTTGTATAATACTAGATGTTAAGGTTTCAGTCATTGACAGCAGAATTTGTTTTCAGTATGATCCCACAGTGCTCTTATTTCTGCTGTGTTAACCGTTAATCCATACAAAACGGGATCAACTGGAGTAATCAAATAATTTACATCATGACAGCAAATTTTGATTTCAATTCGACTTCAAACTTTGCCCGGTTCCTCCAGGAATTCCTCCGGAGGTTCCTCAAAAAAATCCTCGGGAAGTTCCTCTAGGAATTCCTCCGAAAGTTCCTCCAGGAACTCCTGCGGAAGCTCCTCCAGGAACTCCTGCGGAAGTTCCTCCAGGAACTCCTGCGGAAGTTCCTCCAGGAACTCCTGCGGAAGTTCCTCCAGGAACTCCTGCGGAAGTTCCTCCAGGAACTCCTGCGGAAGTTCCTCCAGGAACTCCTGCGGAAGTTCCTCCAGGAACTCCTGCGGAAGTTCCTCCAGGAATTCCTGCGGAAGTTCCTCCAGGAATTCCTGCGGAAGTTCCTCCAGGAATTCCTGCGGAAGTTCCTCCAGGAATTCCTGCGGAAGTTCCTCCAGGAATTCCTGCGGAAGTTCCTCCAGGAATTCCTGCGGAAGTTCCTCCAGGAATTCCTGCGGAAGTTCCTCCAGGAATTCCTGCGGAAGTTCCTCCAGGAATTCCTGCGGAAGTTCCTCCAGGAATTCCAGCGGAAGTTCCTCCAGGAATTCCAGCGGAAGTTCCTCCAGGAATTCCTGTAAAAGTTTCTCCAGGAATTCATCCGAAAAAATCTACCAGGAATTCATCCGAAAGTGCCTCCAGTAATTCCTGCGGAAGTTCCTTCAGGAATTCTTCTGGAAGCTCCTTAAGGAATTCCTCCAGAAGTTCCTCCAGGAATTCCTCCGAAAGATCCTCAAGGAATTCCTCCGGAAGTTCCTCCAGGAATTCCTGCGGAAGTTCCTCCAGGAATTCCTGCGGAAGTTCCTCCAGGAATTCCTGCGGAAGTTCCTCCAGGAATTCCTGCGGAAGTTCCTCCAGGAATTCCTGCGGAAGTTCCTCCAGGAATTCCTGCGGAAGTTCCTCCAGGAATTCCTGCGGAAGTTCCTCCAGGAATTCCTGCGGAAGTTCCTCCAGGAATTCCTGCGGAAGTTCCTCCAGGAATTCCTGCGGAAGTTCCTCCAGGAATTCCTGCGGAAGTTCCTCCAAGAATTCCTGCGGAAGTTCCTCCAGGACTTCCTGCGGAAGTTCCTCCAGGACTTCCTGCGGAAGTTCCTCCTGGAATTCCTGCGGAAGTTCCTCCTGGAATTCCTGCGGAAGTTCCTTCTGGAATTCCAGCGGAAGTTCCTCCAGGAATTCCAGCGGAAGTTCCTCCAAGAATTCCTGCAAAAGTTTCTCCAGGAATTCATCCGGAAAAATCTACCAGGAATTCATCCGAAAGTGCCTTCAGTAATTCCTTCGAAAGTTCCTTCAGGAATTCTTCTGGAAGCTCCTCAAGGAATTCCTCCAAAAGTTCCTCCAGGAATTCCTCCGAAAGATCCTCAAGGAATTCCTCGGGAAGTTCCTCCAGGAATTCCTGCGGAAGTTCCTCCAGGAATTCCTGCGGAAGTTCCTCCAGGAATTCCTGCGTAAGTTCCTCCAGGAATTCCTGCGGAGGTTCCTCCAGGAATTCCTGCGGAAGTTCCTCCAGGAATTCCTGCGGAAGTTCCTCCAGGAATTCCTACGGAAGTTCCTCCAGGAATTCCTGCGGAAGTTCCTCCAGGAATTCCTGCGGAAGTTCCTCCAGGAATTCCTGCGGAAGTTCCTCCAGGAATTCCTGCGGAAGTTCCTCCAGGAATTCCTGCGGAAGTTCCTCCAGGAATTCCTGCGGAAGTTCCTCCAGGAATTCCTGGAAGTTCCTCCAGGAATTCCTGTGAAGTTCCTCCAGGAATTCCTCCGGAAGTTCCTCCAGGAATTCCTGCGGAAGTTCCTCCAGGAATTCCTGCGAAGTTCCTCCAGGAATTCCTGCGGAAGTTCCTCCAGGAATTCCTGCGGAAGTTCCTCCAGGAATTCCTGCGGAAGTTCCTCCAGGAATTCCTGCGGAAGTTCCTCCAGGAATTCCTCCGGAAGTTCCTCCAGGAATTCCTGCGGAAGTTCCTCCAGGAATTCCTGCGGATGTTCCTCCAGGAATTCCTGCGGAAGTTCCTCCAGGAATTCCTGCGGAAGTTCCTCCAGGAATTCCTGCGGAAGTTCCTCCAGGAATTCCTGCGGAAGTTCCTCCAGGAATTCCTGCGGAAGTTCCTCCAGGAATTCCTGCAGAAGTTCCTCCAGGAATTCCTGCGGAAGTTCCTCCAGGAATTCCTGCGGAAGTTCCTCCAGGAATTCCTGCGGAAGTTCCTCCAGGAATTCCTGCGGAAGTTCCTCCAGGAATTCCTGCGGAAGTTCCTACAGGAATTCCTGCGGAAGTTCCTCCAGGAATTCCTGCGGAGGTTCCTCCAGGAATTCCTGCGGAAGTTCCTCCAGGAATTCCTGCGGAAGTTCCTCCAGGAATTCCAGAAGAAGTTCCTCCAAGAATTCCTGTAAAAGTTTCTCCAGGAATTCATCCGAAAAAATCTACCAGGAATTCATCCGAAAGTCCCTCCAGCAATACCTCCGAAAGTCCCTTCAGGAATTCTTCTGGAAGCTCCTTAAGGAATTCCTCCAGAAGTTCCTCCAGATATTCCTCCGAAAGATGCTCAAGGAATTCCTCCGGAAGTTCCTCCAGGAATTCCTGCGGAAGTTCCTCCAGGAATTCCTGCGGAAGTTCCTCCAGGAATTCCTGCGGAAGTTCCTCCAGGAATTCCTGCGGAAGTTCCTCCAGGAATTCCTGCGGAAGTTCCTCCAGGAATTCCTGCGGAAGTTCCTCCAGGAATTCCTGCGGAAGTTCCTCCAGGAATTCCTGCGGAAGTTCCTCCAGGAATTCCTGCGGAAGTTCCTACAGGAATTCCTGCGGAAGTTCCTCCAGGAATTCCTGCGGAGGTTCCTCCAGGAATTCCTGCGGAAGTTCCTCCAGGAATTCCTGCGGAAGTTCCTCCAGGAATTCCTGCGGAAGTTCCTCCAGGAATTCCTGCGGAAGTTCCTCCAGGAATTCCTGCGGAAGTTCCTCCAGGAATTCCTGCGGAAGTTCCTCCAGGAATTCCTGCGGAAGTTCCTCCAGGAATTCCTGCGGAAGTTCCTCCAGGAATTCCTGCGGAAGTTCCTCCAGGAATTCCTGCGGAAGTTCCTCCAGGAATTCCTGCGGAAGTTCCTCCAGGAATTCCTGCGGAAGTTCCTCCAGGAATTCCTGCGGAAGTTCCTCCAGGAATTCCTGCGGAAGTTCCTCCAGGAATTCCTGCGGAAGTTCCTCCAGGAATTCCTGCGGAAGTTCCTCCAGGAATTCCTGCGGAAGTTCCTCCAGGAATTCCTGCGGAAGTTCCTCCAGGAATTCCTGCGGAAGTTTCTCCAGGAATTCCTCCGGAAGTTCCTCCAGGAATTCCTGCGGAAGTTCCTCCAGGAATTCCTGCGGATGTTCCTCCAGGAATTCCTGCGGATGTTCCTCCAGGAATTCCTGCGGAAGTTCCTCCAGGAATTCCTGTGGAAATTCCTCCAGGAATTCCTGTGGAAGTTCCTCCAGGAATTCCTGCGGAAGTTCCTCCAGGAATTCCTGCAGAAGTTCCTCCAGGAATTCCTGCGGAAGTTCCTCCAGGAATTCCTGCGGAAGTTCCTCCAGGAATTCCTGCGGAAGTTCCTCCAGGAATTCCAGCGGAAGTTCCTCCAAGAATTCCTGTAAAAGTTTCTCCAGGAATTCATCCGAAAAAATCTACCAGGAATTCATCCGAAAGTGCCTCCAGTAATTCCTCCGAAAGTTCCTTCAGGAATTCCTCTGGAAGCTCCTTAAGGAATTCCTCCGAAAGATCCTCAAGGAATTCCTCCGGAAGTTCCTCCAGGAATTCCTGCGGAAGTTCCTCCAGGAATTCCTGCGGAAGTTCCTCCAGGAATTCCTGCGGAAGTTCCTCCAGGAATTCCTGCGGAAGTTCCTCCAGGAATTCCTGCGGAAGTTCCTCCAGGAATTCCTGCGGACGTTCCTCCTGAGAATTCCTGCGGAAGTTCCTCCTGGAATTCCTGCGGAAGTTCCTTCTGGAATTCCTCCGGAAGTTCCTCCGAAGTTCCTCCAGGAATTCCTGCGCAAGTTTCTCCAGGAATTCCTGCGGAGGTTCCTTCAGGAATTCCTGCGGAGGTTCCTTCATTAATTCCTGCGGAGGTTCCTTCAGGAATTCCTGCGGAAGTTTCTCTAGGAATTCCTCTGAATTTCCTCCAGGAATTCTTGCGGAAGTTCCTTCAGGAATTCCTGCGGAAGTTTCTCCAGCAATTCCTCCGGAAGTTCCTCCAGGAATTCCTGCGAAAGTTCCTCCAGGAACTCCTGCGAAAGTTTCTCCAGAAATTCCTTCAGGATTTCCTGTGAAAGTTCTTCTAGGAATTCCTGTGGAAGTTCCTCCAGGAATTCCTGTAGAAGTTCCTCCGGAATTCCTGCGGAATTCCTGCGGAAGTTCCTCCAGGAATTCCTGCGGAAGTTCCTCCAGGAATTCCTGCGGAAGTTCCTCCAGGAATTCCTCCGATAGTTGCTCCAGGAAATCCTCCGAAAGTTCCTCCAGGAATTACTCCGCAAGATCCTCCAGGAATCACTTCGGAAGTTCCTCCAGGAATTACTCCGCAAGATCCTCCAGGAATCACTTCGGAAGTTCCTCCAGGAATTCCTGCGGAAGTTCCTCCAGGAATTCCTGCGTAAGTTCCTCCAGGAATTCCTGCGGAAGTTCCTCCAGGAATTCCTGCGGAAGTTCCTCCAGGAATTCCTGCGGAAGTTCCTCCAGGAATTCCTGCGGAAGTTCCTCCAGGAATTCCTGCGGAAGTTCCTCCAGGAATTCCTGCGGAAGTTCCTCCAGGAATTCCTGCGGAAGTTCCTCCAGGAATTCCTGCGGAAGTTCCTCCAGGAATTCCTGCGGAAGTTCCTCCAGGAATTCCTGCGGAAGTTCCTCCAGGAATTCCTGCGGAAGTTCCTCCAGGAATTCCTGCGGAAGTTCCTCCAGGAATTCCTGCGGAAGTTCCTCCAGGAATTCCTGCGGATGTTCCTCCAGGAATTCCTGCGGATGTTCCTCCAGGAATTTCTCCGGAAGTTCCTCCAGGAATTCCTGTGGAAGTTCCTCCAGGAATTCCTGTGGAAGTTCCTCCAGGAATTCATGCGGAAGTTCCTCCATGAATTCCTGCAGAAGTTCCTCCAGGAATTCCTGCGGAAGTTCCTCCAGAAATTCCTACGGAAGTTTCTCCAGGAACTCCTGCGGAAGTTTCTCCAGGAATTCCTGCGGAAGTTCCTCCAGAAATTCCTGCGGAAGTTCCTCCAGGAATTCATCCGAAAAATCTACCAGGAATTCATCCGAAAGTGCCTCCAGTAATTCCTTCGAAAGTTCCTTCAGGAATTCTTCTGGAAGCTCCTTAAGGAAATCCTCCGAAAGATCCTCAAGGAATTCCTCCGGAAGTTCCTCCAGGAATTCCTCCGGAAGTTCCTCCAGGAATTCCTGCGGAAGTTCCTCCAGGAATTCCTGCGGAAGTTCCTCCAGGAATTCCTGCGGAAGTTCCTCCAGGAATTCCTGCGGAAGTTCCTCCAGGAATTCCTGCGGAAGTTCCTCCAGGAATTCCTGCGGACGTTCCTCCTGAAATTCCTGCGGAAGTTCCTCCTGGAATTCCTGCGGAAGTTCCTTCTGGAATTCCTCCGGTAGTTCCTCCGGAAGTTCCTCCAGGAATTCCTGCGCAAGTTTCTCCAGGAATTCCTGCGGATGTTCCTCCAGGAATTCCTGCAGGGGTTCCTCCATGAATTCCTGCGGAAGTTCCTCCAGGAATTCCTGCGGAAGTTTCTCTAGGAATTCCTCTGGAATTTCCTCCAGGAATTCTTGCGGAAGTTCCTTCAGGAATTCCTGCGGAAGTTTCTCCAGCAATTCCTCCGGAAGTTCCTCCAGGAATTCCTGCGAAAGTTCCTCCAGGAACTCCTGCGAAAGTTTCTCCAGAAATTCCTTCAGGATTTCCTGTGAAAGTTCTTCTAGGAATTCCTGTGGAAGTTCCTCCAGGAATTCCTGTAGAAGTTCCTCCGGAATTCCTGCGGAATTCCTGCGGAAGTTCCTCCAGGAATTCCTGCGGAAGTTCCTCCAGGAATTCCTCCGATAGTTGCTCCAGGAAATCCTCCGAAAGTTCCTCCAGGAATTACTCCGCAAGATCCTCCAGGAATCACTTCGGAAGTTCCTCCAGGAATTCCTGCGAAAGTTCCTCCAGGAACTCTTGCGGAAGTTCTTCCAGAAAGTTCCTCCGGAAGTTTCTCTAGGAATTTCTATGGAATTTCCTCCAGGAATTCCTCAGAAAGTTTCTCCAAGAATTTCTCAGGAAGTTTCTGTAGGAATTCCTCCGAAAGTTCCTCAAGGAACTTCTCCGAAAATAGTGTCAAGAATTCCTCCGGAAGTTCCTCCAAAAGTTTCAGGATTTCCTTCGAAAGCTGCTCAAGGAATTTCTTCGGAAGTTTATCAAAGAAGTCCTTTGGAACCTATTTCAATTATTCTTTCAGAAGTTCCTCTAAAAAGTTCTCCGCAATTTCCTTCCCGAATCTCTCCGGGAAATTTTTAACGTATTCCTCCAAGAATTTCTGGAGGTTCCTCCCGGAATTTTTCCGGAAGGTATTCCTGGAAATCCCGTGGAAGTTCTTTTGGAAATACTTCCAAAAATTTCTAACGGTATTTCACTGCAAGTTATTTCGGGATTTCAAACAGTTCCTCCCTTCCAGGAACTTCTCAGAAAATTCATCTCGGAATCAATCCACAAAGTTTACTAGGATTTATTCCAGAGATTTCGACGAGGTTGCTTCCAGAAAATCTAACGAATGTTCCTCCTGAAATTTCTCCAGGAATTCCTCCATTCTGCGTGGAATCCGTCAAGGAGAAAGTGATCAGATTCAGTCACAATGGGGCTGCTGCCACCAGTTTTACTTGGCTTGTGCTGCTTGGGAGAGAAGTAAGAAATAAGAATAAGGAAGAAAAATTAATTAAAAGAAAGCAGAAAGAAGAAGAAAGAAAGAAGAAGGAAGTAGAGAAAAGTAAGAAGGAAGAAGGATTCTTCCAAGGAAGAATGAAAAAGTAAGAAGGAAACAGGAAGCAGGAAGAAGGAAGAATAAAGAAAGCAGAGGAAGAAGGAACAAGAAAAAAGAATGAAAGTAGAAAGGATTATGAAGGAAAAAGCAAGACGAAAAGAGGAAATAAGAAAAAGTTAAAAGGAAGAAAGAATTAGAAAAAGGAAGAACCAAGATGCAAGAAGAAACAAGGAAGAGAGAAGAAGAAGCAAGAAGGGAGTAGAATAAAGGAAGGAAAGAGAAGGCTGAAGGAAGAAGATAGAAGAAAGAAAGAAGAAGGAAGTGGGAAGAAGAAAGAAGAAAAAGGTAAAAGGAAGAAGAAAGAAGGAGGAAAAAGGAAGTAGGTAGAAAGAAGAACGAAGAAAGAAGCAAGATGAAGAAAGGAATAAGGAAGTAGGAAGAAGGAAAAAGAAAGAAGGAAGAGAAGAAAAGAAAGAAGGTCGAAGGAAGAAGAAAGAATGAAAGAAGAAGAAGGGGTTAATGAAGAAGGAAGAAGGAAGAAAGAAGAATTAGAAGGAAGAAAAAAAAGAAGGAAGAAGGAGCAAGAAAGAAGAAAAAATTAAGAAGGAAGCAATGAGAAGTGAGTAATAAGAAGAGCAAGGGAAAATGAAGGAAGAAATAAGGAAAACGGGAAAGAAGTAAGAAGAAGGACGTGAAAGGGCGAAGGAAAAATAAAGAAAGATAAGGGACGGGCAGGGCTTGCAACCCAATGAAGATGAACAAACCACGCATGCCTCATTCTCTTGCTTGCTTCACAAGCAGCCAGTGGTAGTGAGGAAACAAATTCGACAAGCAACACGAAGCTTCGATGCTCTTGTCACACATAAGCTACTGAATCATACATGTTCGTTGTTTGATCGCCTACCGAGGGAAGCGATTGTAACGAGCTCTTGTGTTGATGTCACTCCTGCGTTGTATTACGGGAGAAGATGATACATAACAAACCAAAACAATTTTGAATTTTGCAGCTGTTATCAGGCTGCAATATACGAGACAAATGTAGCGCTTCTCTCTGAATACATGTTTTTACGATGCAGTTTTGATCCACAAGCGCAACAAAAAAATGCGGTTATTTCGACGGGCTAGAGACTAATTCTCGCTTAACTTTTAAAAGGACATAAGTAACATTTTTTTCATGAATTAATTTGAATAATGCAATCAATAGCTTACACGTTGTTCTGTTGATTGCGCTATTCAAATTAATTCATGAAAAAATGTTACTTAGATCCTTTTGAAAAGTTAAGCGAGAATTGGGTATAATCTATCTTCTATATAGGGGGATGACGGCTTTTGCAGTTTTTGTTCTATTATTGTCCCTGTCAGGGGGTTTTCTATAACCAATTATGCTCAAATTTGGCCTAAACATTCTTTGCATATCAAAGAATATTGTGGCCGAATTTCATGAAATTTGGACAACAAAAACGCCCCTGACAATAATAGAACAAAACCTGCCAAACCCCAATAAAAATGAAATGGTCTGTGTTCGTATCCGCATAACTCGTATCCGCAATAACGGCTGGATAGATTTTCTACGTTCCTTTAGAAAATAGGGGAACGGTTTGGCACTTCATTCCATAGCTCCTATTTCCATCCCATCAAAAACAAAGCAATGAAAAGGAATATGGTTTGTTTCTAATTTTTGTATTTTTTTCAGTAGTGAGCACGCGTGTTAGCAAAAAGAAGCCACGATATTGGTGCTGTATTTCTTTGTTTTGCGATGACATGAATATATCTATGTTCATTTCATATTATGTTCAGTGAGATAGAAAACGGAACAGTTACCCTATATACGTTGTCGTTTCCAACGGGTTTACATGATATTTTTATTTTCTCATGCGAAACACGAGTAAGGGTGGTTAAATAATGAAAAACTAAAATTAAGATAATTCGCATGGGCAGCTCAGAACGCGCATTTTCGCTCACTATGCAGGATAACGTCTACTGGGTCGACTAGTCTTCTTCTATTTTCTTCTCTTCGTATCCGCATAACTCGAAAACGGCTGTATGGATTTTCTTCATTCCTTCAGCAGATATGTCGTTATCGTTTCCGACGGGTTTATATGGTATTTCCTCATGCGAAAGTCTATGGTAAGGATCAGTGCTGTGCACCATCACCATCAACACCTTTTAACACCCTGATATAGACACGCTTATTCTTCTGCATTCCACACTCTCCTAAACCATCATAGTGGCACAAAGCTGTTTATTGTGACATGCCTATTGAAATGATCGGATTTGCTTCTTCCATCATTCTCCAAAATATGAAAGAGTGGCACGATACCGGACCATCATTTCACTTGCCTTCGAAAAGATACTCATCACCATCAATTTGCAGTTGTATTGCCATTGGGCCGTGCACACATATAAAGCTAATCGTGTGAAAATTAATGCAAAGCATAGAACGCAATATCTTGTGCAGCGGGAAGGCACATTTTCGCATGTTCTTCATCAACACGAGCGTCGTTCCATTTGGTTGTCTTGGACGCTCTTTGTGCAATGATGGTTAGCTATATAGAAAGAGTATCATTTTAAGTTTTCTTTGAATGTACAAAGAGTATCCTGACATTGCACAGCCCTGGTAAGGATGATCAAATCGTGAAAAACTGAAATTAAGATTCATATGGATATTTCGCATGGGCAGTTCACAACGCGCATTTTCGCCTACTATGGAAGCGGTTAGATTTAGAAAGTAGTCGTATTTTACAAAGTTCTTCGGAAGGTCAAAACTATTTTGTTGAGAATTAGTTCATTTCGGAATTCATTGTTCATGAGACTTATAAGATAAGATATCTCGGAATCTATACCTAAAGTCAAGGATGTTATCAATCATTTAGTAGTTTGTCAATAACTCATCCCAAAAGATGAGTTTCAAAATGTGTTGTATGGTGGACTTCTAGTGCGAAGGCTTTTTTACAACTCTGTCTAATAATTCGTTGTTTGAATTCCTTTAGTAACTTAGACTAAATAATAAAAAAATTCCAATCATTTAGTTTAAGTTACTGCAATTAGGCGCTAGTGTACATAAGATTTTCAGCAAAGTAGGATATCTAAGAATCTATTCAATTTAGCAAGTAGCTGTATTCTACAAATTTGTTTGGATGGTAAAAACCTTTATGTTAAAGATTAGTTTTGTTCAGAATTCATCTACCCAACGGCGCTAATGTACACAGAAAAAAATTCCATGGTAAAAGATACTATTTCGTAGACTACGCCTTGTTTTTGAAACTACTATAAAATTTCAGTTAAATTAACCATGGTTTCAGAGAAATTCACCACTGATTCAGTTCATGTGACAACATTCTACAGGGACCACAGTAGATTTTTACTGCGCGCATGGTAAAATCAAACGGGTTTGTTATCTGCTGAAAATCGTCGGTGCGTATTCTTAAAATAACCCTCGGAATGGTAGTTTCCACCGCAACATTTTTTTCTGTGTAGGTGAGTGTTTCGGTAAAGTAGGATATCTCGGAATCTATTTAACTTAGAAAGTCATCATCTTCTACAAAGTTTATCGAAAAGTCAAAACCATTATGTTGGAGATAAGTTTAGTTCGGAATTCGCCCACCTAAAAGCGCTAGTGTACATAAGACTTTCAGCAAGGTAGGATATCTTGGAATCTATACAATTTTGAAAGAAGCCGTCTTCTACAAAGTTGTTCAAATGGTCAAAACCATTATGTTGAAGCTTAGTTTAGTTCTGAATTGATCCATCGAACGGCGCTAGTGTACATGAGACTTTCAGCAAGGTAGGATATCTCGGAATGTATTCAACTTAGAAAGTAGCAGTCTCCTAAAAAGTTGTTCGGAATGTCGAAACCATTATGTTATGTACAAGTGTACAAGAGATTTTCGGCAAGGTAGGATATCTCGGAAGCTATTCAATCTAGAAAAGCCGTCTTCTACAAGGTTGTTCGAAAGTTTAAAACCATTATATTGAAGATTAGTTTAGTTCAGAATTGATTCACCGAACGGCGCTTCGGTAAGGTAGGATATCTCGGAAGTTATTCAACTTAGAAAGTAGCCGTCTTCTACAAAGTTTGGCAAATCACGAACCAGATGACGGTAGTGAGCAAACGTCAAACCAGAGCATATCCGATGCGTACGCCACGTTTAATCGATTGGCCAACTGATGATTATTTGAATTGACCAGTAAATCAGTGAACGATGGAGATTCGACAAGTGTTATGGCTGTTTGTCTGCGACAACGGCTACCGTAGTGATGGCGTTGGGGCAATCATCGATGGTGCAGCAGCGGTGGTTGTTGATAGTGATTGAAGACATCACAGCTCTCTAAATTTCACAGATTCCACTAGTTTTGTGTGCGCTGTGAAATATAATGGTTCTGACCTTCCGAACAACTTTATAGAGAATCATAACTCTCCAAATGATACATATTCTGTAATATCTATTTTAATTAGTAGCCTCATGTGCGTTTCCGCCACCTAAAAAACTCAATCCCGAGTTAAGGACGTAAGGTTTTGATCATTCTACAACTCTCAGAATTAAACAGATTCTGATATATAACAACTTGGTGTAATATCACAAATCTATTTTTTAAAAGTTCCGAGATATCTAATTCTATCATATACGCTAGCTCCGCCAAGCAGATGAATTCTGAATTAATCAGACGTCCATCGTAATAGTTTTGATCCTTTGAAAAACTTTGTTAAGAAATATAACTATCTAACTTCTACAGATTGCAAGATGTCTCATTCAACTGGTGATCTCATATACGCTAGCACTGCCAAGCGGATGAATTTCAAATTAATTAGATGTTCTGCGTAATGCGTTTGATCTTTTAACAACTTTTTCTCTGTAAAATATCGCAACTCTCTAAGTTCTACAGATTCTAAAATTTCTAATTCAATTGATAGTCTCATATGCGCAAGCGCTGCCAGGCGGATGAATTTAGAAATGATGAAATGTTCATCGTAATGGCTTTGATCTTTCGAACAACTTTATGCAATATCACAACTTTCTAAATTTTTAAGATTCTAAGATATCGCCAAGCAGATGAACTCCGAATTAATTCGACTTGACGAAACCGCGCTGCTGCCATCTTGCGGAGACAGAAATGTGCGTGAAATCACTGTATTTCGACATGGTGAAGATAGGAATTATTTTTGTAAAAGCTTTAAAAATGTGTTTAACAAAGTTATACTGAATTCTTTTGAATATGTATGGTTAGAATTTTGGAAAACTACATGTTAGGCTACTTATAAACACATGTTTTTTAATCGAAATAATTCGACTTTCGTGTTATTAATCTAAAAGTAAATCAAAATACTAACCCGAAAAATCTAACTATTTTTGGCTAAAACGTGTTTTAAAGTTCTAATATGCTTTGCCGGGTGAAACAAAAAAGCATCACCCAGCCCCATTTTGTTTTCGCGCTGCCGTCAGGGCTAATTAGATGTTCTCCAAAGGGTTTGATCTTTCGAACAACATTGTGGAACATCAAATTTTTTTGAATTTCACTGATTCAGAGATATCTAATTCAACTGACAGTCTCATAGACGCTAGTGCCACCTTTCGGATGAATTACGAAATAAGTAATAAGACATTTTTGGCAATTGGTTTGACATTCGAACAACTTTGTAGAATATCGCAACTCTCTAAATTTCACAGATTCCGAGATATTTTATTCAACTGGTAGTCTCATTTATTTATTTATTTATTTATTTATTTCGTCAACCGACGTAGACTAGCACATATACAATATACATGTTTTTCTTTATTTTCTTAATGCTATAAATACGGTATTATAGTGTATAGAAATAAAAATAGTTTGGTTAAGTAGTGTTTAATTTTGAGATTTTTATATGTAAATGTGTAGGTTCCGAATTGTGACAAAATATTTTTTTAGTTTCTGCCGAGACATTGTAAAGTCAATAGTTTCGCAGTGTTGATTATAGATGGCCATCATCTGAATGAGAGGTCCGAATTTTGCATAATTTGTACGGCAGTGATTAATTAAAAATGTATGTCAATGACGCAGTTGTCGAGATGGTATGTAGAAATTTCGATAAAATGTTTGTTGAATCAATACGCTGCGAAACTACATCGTTAATAAATGAAACCATTGCAGTTTCACGACACTCTTTCAAAGATTGAATGTTTATAAGCTAGCAGCGTGTCTCATATGATGGAAGTTAGAATTGGAATTTACGAAGAGCAAATAATAGGAATTGTTTTTGTACTGATTCTAACTTTTCCTCGTGTGTTATTGAAAATGGAGACCATACAATGCTGACCTTACATAAGCAATATATAATGTTTTAATTGTGTATGGGTCATGAAAGTTATAGCAGAAACGTTTTATAAAACCCATCATATTATTTGCTTTATGAATAATGGTGTTGTAGTGGTCGATGAACGTTAGTTTGGAGTCTAAGATAATTCCCAAATCCCTAACTCTATCGCATTTTTCTACAACCTGGTTTCCTAATTTAATCGAGAGATTTGATGCTGTTCTTTTTCTGCTGAATGATATAAGGTTACATTTTTTTACATTCAGTTGCAATAGGCTTTCATTGCACCATTCGTAGAATGTGCATATTTCGTTCAAATAGACGCTAGCCACCATGCGGATGAATTTCGAATTAATTAGATGTTGTTCACAATGGGTTTGATCTTTCGAACAACTTTGTAGAATGTCACAACTCTCAAAATTTTACAGATTCCGAGATATCCAATTCAACTGGTAGTGTCATATACGCTAGCGCTGCCAAGTGGATATATTCCGAACTAATTAGATGTTGTCCATAATGGGTTTGATCTTTCGAACAACTTTGTAGAAAATCACAACTCTCTAAATTTCACAGATTCCGAGATATCTAATTCAACTGGTAGTGTTATAAACGCTAGCGCCGCCAAGTGGATGAATTCCGAACTAAGTAGATGTTCTCCTCAATGGATTTGATCTTTCGAACAACTTTGTAGAATATCACAACTTTCTCAATTTCACAGATTCCGAGATATCTAATTCAACTAGTTGTCTCACAAGCAGTACTGGAATAAGTCGTGATCGTCATAAGACAGAGAGCGATGCGCTTTTTTCTATTCCAGCCGACCAAATGAAAGAATCGTGGGTTCTTCGATCAATTTCGCATGAAAGGCAGTCATGAAAGGATGTTGTGCTTTATTTTAAAATTTGAATTTCTAAGTTATTTTAATAGATATATACAAAGAATAATGACTAGTCAATAAATTAATCATATTCCTTTAATTCGCCGGATTGGAAGTGGTAATAAACACAAAAATAAAGCATATAATGCACATTTTCATGCCCTGTCACGGGACAAATATTTTTTGAGATTTTTGTAGCATGCCCTTCATCCTTCGCGTTTCTAAAGATATTGAAAGGGGCAGATATGTAAACATCGCGTGACATCTCTCATTGAAAATGAGAAATTCCAGTACTGCTCACAAGCCTACTAAACAAATATATACAAAATTTTCTATTGCAAAAAACCAAGCAATGTTATAAAAGAGAAGAACGAAGAGCGATAAATCTTTGCAAAAGATATTTTGGTTACCAGATAAAGATTATCGCTTCGGTTCTTTTTGTTCTGCTGTCCGAAACATGTGTGGTACCTAACCGTCAAATTCCTTCATTGACATTTAGATCCCCTATCCTCGCCAGCAAAAGATGTTCCGGACAGCGACGACAGCGACAATCTTTATCTGGTAACTGAAATATCTTTCGTCTTTGCCCTCATCTGCAGAGGATAAAGACAACGCTGAGTTCCAGCTTATTTGCAATATTTGCAACAAACATGGAGAGGTATATGTTGGGAACTTTCCAAACTGCAATAACTTGTATATTTCAGAAGTAAAACACAAATCATGTTTTAATAACAGATGGTTAAGTTTATTTCTAAATATTGATAACTGATACTTTTTTTTTGTCTTTATTAAGGAGACTTTCAGCCCATAACTGATACTTATTTAACCTAACACATCGTCGAAAATCGATTAATTCTCGAAATGCGCGGCAGGCGATCATTGTCCTATTCTGTTGCAGTTTGGGACAAACGTTTATTGCGAGTTGAGTTTGTCCTAACATTTACAAAAAAGGAAAATGTGGTTGTCATTAGCATTGTTGTTGTTTTACATTCCCTGACAATAACACATCTAATGGGTGGCCACTAAATAGCGGGAATGGAAAAAATGGCTCGGGAAGCAAAGAAGTGCAGCTCAATCTGATTTACGTTATTATAAAAAGTAGTCCTTAGTATTTAAACATAGATTAATGAATGATAGTGTATGGTTCGTGGTCCGCTGCGCGGCGTAGTTTAACGGATGCCATTTCCGGATGCTGCTTCTTATCCTATTGATGAGTTGCTTCGTGTCTTTGGCCTTCAAATCACGTTTGTATACAATGGAGCTCAGTAGACCAAAAATACTTTAGCAGTTTTCTAAACATTCTCACGCTTAATATTGTCCACCGTGTACTTTTCCCACAATCTTTGTTCGCTTAAAAGTATTGTACAATGCGCGCCACAGTACTTCCTGTTTTGATGGCATGTTTTATAATTGAACATTCTGGAGTAAAAGTTTGTGGGCGACAATTTTCTGAATATTCTAAGGATTTTTTCACATAAGGTATTATTTCTCTGAAAGCATTGATGTTCTCATAGAAAATAATTGAATAATTGAAATTTTCGTTTTTTAGAAGCTACACGATAAAAAGTGTGTTTTTTATACTTCAACATTTAGGTGCATTCCCTATTCTCCACCATTCTTTTATTGCACGTTTCTAGCATGCGAATGGTGAACATATGTTGATTGTGTCTATACGCTCTCTTACTACAGTACTGAACGAATTAAACATGTATCTCCTCAGTGCCATGTTGTAGCATGAAGCAATCCTTCTCGGTCCCGACCCGTAGAAATGGAACTTCCGAGCAAAACAAACCAGTAAATTATGCCAGCAACACAAGCAAAGCGAGAGAGAAGCTTTGTTGCTAAATGATGTTGTGAGCAGGTTGCAACACCGAGCAACAATACTTCATACGCAAAAATGAAGCACGACAACTCTCCCGTGCAGTATTTGTGCGACAAACACAGTACATCGAATATGTGTATCTCCTCTCTCTCGATGAATCTGAGAATTTCCATGCAACAAATTATCATAGAGTATATTCACAAATCTGCACTTTTTACAAGCCCTGGGGACGGGAAAAAGTAAGAAAGAAGAGAGATAAATGAAGAAAGTAAACAAGTAAATGAAAGAAGAAAAATTAAAGAAGGGTTGAGGACAAAATGAAGAAGAAAATGGAAGAAGGAATAAGGAAAAGTGAGGTAGGGTGAAGGGAAAAGGAATGAAGAAGAAGGTTGAAAGAAAAAGAAAAAAGAAAAATAAAAGTAGGAAAATGCAAGAACTGACTCCTCACTTCTTACTATTCTTCTCTAATTTTTCACTTTTATTTAAATAAAAAATCACGAAAATAATGTCTTAAAAAATTCTCACTTTGTACTTCTGTCCCTTCACTTCACACTTCTAATTCGGCCCAATGACCATTCGGCCTAAAGGCCTGATACCAACAACAACCGTAATTCAGCTTGGTTACGGAACTTGATCTGCAATAGTACCCAGCCTGAACATCGGGAATCGAACAAGTGGACCGGCTTTAGACTTAAAACCTCTTAAACATACAAATAAAAATCTATTTCTACGCCACGGTGCCAAGATTAGTAAAACTCATACTAAGGAATGAAAAAGGCATGGAAAGTTTTATGTTTACCCAGAAACAATTTTTATGACCGAAAAAAATAGAGCAAACTATGTAACTATGTCTAGAAACAACATTCACTCGACTCACTTACCTATCACGTACGTATGCAAACCAACAGCCAACAGTAGGAGGAGGCCAAGTTACACGAAATTGCAACAACGCACCCAAGTGTCTAATTAACACAATAAATTAAACGCTTCGCTCGCTGGTTCGACCACAGCATTTCCGACTGGCACATCATACTTTATTAAGTGTGACGAATTAAACAAATTTCCTACATTGGTACCGCAGAGGAACGATGTACGTCCAGCTTATGTGCGGTTTCACTTGAAGGATTGAATTGCAATTGAAATTATATTGAATGAAAAGAACTACCCATTCAGAAAATTTCAGTACAATTCTTTTCCGTTTTTATCCTTGTAAAAATAAAAACAACTATGGCTTAAACCTTTATTGTAGAGGGTTATCGATGGTTCTATCAAATTTTTAATAATTCCTATTTTGTTGAAAATGTGAGCATTTATGCAAAATACTTAGACATAGACATCGGGACCTTACGGTATGGCAGTTTTGAATGGACGCTCCAATTTGCCTTGCTATCAGACAGTTTAAAGCACTGAGAAGGTGATGATGTAAGGAGTTGTTGGTCCACTCCACGGTTCTTCATGTGCGGTGACTGATGACCAGACATTCAACGAGCGGAAATTTCATAAATCCAAACAACAGGAAACGCACCATCTGAGTGGTGCAGTTCAAAAGTATCAAAATATTTTGTGTGTAACTACGAACGAAAGTGAAACCTCGCACTCCACTTGACTGTTCCCGGTCAAATGGCATAACAAGCACCCGAAACAAGCCCGCTTATTAGTGGGACCCTATAGCACAAGAGTGGCGGTCGTCGTCGACAGTTTGGTGAACAACCCAGACAGGAAGGTGCACATCTGGCTTTTTTTTGCTTGCACTATTTTTACTTAGATAACTTCCCATTTAGGCGGGTAGCTGATCCGTCCGTCCATTCATTGACATTTTGGTTCGGTCCGCGAGAAAAAGTGACTACTTTGCACAGCCGGTATGCGTTGCGTGGTCGTACCGGATGAATATGATCACTCGCTTCAAAACAGAGAATTACTTAGATGAGGAATCAAGCTAGTCAAGTTGATGTTCGTTTTGTTCAAAAAAAAGCAGTTTTATTTTAAACATTTCAAATTTTTGAGACTTGTTTATCGCATAAATAGATACAGATCAAATGGTCACGAAAACCGTACTTGTAATAACTCTGTCGCCGGGTTTTCGCGGTGCAGACCAAAGATTACAACCGGTACGTGCGATCATATTAATTAGCATATAAAATCTGTTTGCGCAGAAAAGAGCATGCATGATCGTCTTGTTAGCGGGTTTAAATAATCAATCAGACGACGATTTCTCCAGTACCGACCGTACAACGTGTGAACGGAAATGGGCATTTAGATATGCAAATATGCAATGATTTATCACTTATGCAACTGATGTTATTGGACGGAAGAACCTGCAAATCTACTCTGGATTTATACCTCAGGACCAACCAGACGTAACACTGAAGAAATTGACTATGAATAATACGATCGATTTGAATTTAATTTATTTCGAATGTTGTTGATCCTGAAAGTTGAAGAAATGTCCCCCTTGATCTATTTTGACATCTGAATTAAACAGTTTGACGCTAAATTGTTTCACTTAGAGTACTTTTACTCGCAATGATCTTTTCAAAATTATAATTCATCAAGATCTATTTCTTCGCAATTCCTTCGCGATATCTCCATTTCAAATTATTATTCATAATGAACTTTACTTCGGTAAGTACAGCGTGACAAAAGGCTAACGACTTATTTTCTCTTTACCATTTCCGAACAACCAACTCGAATCATACACACACCGCATATGTAGATTGTAGACCCCCATTCATCCACCATAACGATTGGATCAACGAAACATGCCGCAATTCACGACGGAGTCAAGTTCAGCAAAGCTCGGAACCGCATCGGCATCGCCCTTGCCAGGCTAATGCGCAGCAGCACAAAGGAAAGCGAAATCAGCTCACGTGGTTCCTTCATGCGCATTGCGGGCCGGAGAGAAAAAAAAATCGTTGGTTTGCACTTGATCTCCGCAGAAAACCACAATAAATATCAGTCATAATCAGCCCTTTGAACGTTCGCGTTTTGACAGATCACTTTGGTGGACGATGACGCGACGGCGTTCACTGTCGCTCTGCCGTGTGGTTCAGTGTGGCACTCATTAGCGAAGGAATTCGCAGTAATAATTTTCCCCTGCCCAATAACACCGAGTTGCAATTGAAACTGAACTTGCATGGGTACCGACGAACACTGTATGTAAAGTTAATCTAAACATTTATATTTTATCCTTGCAAGCACCGAGCAAACCAGCTCGTCAAATAAACGTTGCGACCTGTGGCGTAGGACTACGTCTGAGCTTTCTATATTGGGGTACACTTTGCGATGATAGACTTTGAACGTTAATATTAGGGGTCTAGCACCAATCCGAATAGCAACACCCGACGCTTTCTTTAAAAAGCTGAGCAGAATGGATACGTTTGCGTGCGTTTTGACAGTTTTGCCATGGGAAAAGTGTCAAAACGCACGCAAACGTATCCATTCTGCTCCGCTCTTAACATTTGAAAAGGATCTATCGTTATACTTATGACAACGTAAACAATTGCAAAACAAGAATTTGGTCTCGCCAGTCTGAAGCAGACAGAAACTGAGTGACCAAACATGTTCCACACTATACGTGATACTAGTCTTCCTCTTTTTTCTACAGCAGACATTTGGTTTGTTCCATTTTGCACGGAAAGTGTTGGGTAGGTATGAATTACTTGTGTTGCGATTGCTTCCCAATCCTTGGTCAGCTGTTTAAATACATGCATATAAGGTAGTTCCGAACAATCCACCGTCGCGAAAAGAATTATTTTATGTCGCCTTTCGTGTCGTCAATACAATATAAGTTTCTATGACCACGCAATAAGATGTTTTAAGTTTTCAACCCTTGCATGACGACTTTTTATTACAGAGATTTAACGTACAAATTTGTTTTTTTTACTGGATCCTACCAAAACTAATATATAACTAAATCAGCGTGAGCCGTACAAATCGTTCTGAAGTACATATCCTTGAATATATTAGGAAATATGCCTTGAAGCAAAAACTCATAAGCTAAGGTATATGTCCAACATTATCTTGAAGATCAAAAGACATAAATTGATCGAGTTTTGAATAAACGTTATCTATTTGAGGGTGTCCAGAACGTCCTGGAGTTTGAAACATGCGATTTATCCGATCAACCAAATCCTGAACGACCGTGCATTTTTGAATATCCAATCAACAGCCAAAAGGATTTCTCTCCTTACTTCTACAAGCTACTTTTTGGTTCTCCAGAACGTCCTTGAGTTCATAACATGTGAACTAACCGATCAATCAAGCCCTGAATGATGTATCCGTGGATCGTGAAACATTTCTTCAGCTGCTGAACATCACAGCAGGTCTATAAAACCGATGAGATTTTACTCATTACTTTATCAAGCTATTATAGACCTTTTTGTTTCTCCAAAACGTCCTGGAGCTCAGAACATGTGTTCTACCCGATCAACCAAGTCATCCCCGTAGATCCATTGAGCCGATAGGACCTCACCCAAGTAACAAATTTTATTTTATGGTACACTTCAATACTGATGTCTTAAAACCACATTTAAAACTAATTGTTCTATAATCTTGTTCCAAGACAACCATAAACCATTATACGACGAAAGAGGCCCACTCTAGAGATGGTGTTCAAGACTTTTTTCTATGGTTCGCATAAAACCTGTTAGTTCTATCAAAATGATATTATAAAGCTATCCAAGGTCAGCATAAAACTCTGACAGGAACATGAGGAATTTTGACAGCATATGTTTGCTTTGCAAATAAAGAACCTATTTGATGTTGCATCATGTTGTTTATTGATGGTGGTTGTATATAAGAGTCTTCTCCATTCGGCTCGGTCCATGGCTACACATCGCCAACTAGAGGTGTGCGCCGCCGCGCCACGCCGCCGCCGCCGACAGTTTTTGGCTCGCCGCCGCCGCCGGCATTTTTGCATCGGCGCGCCGCCGTTTAAAATTTGTCACGCCGCTGATCTATAATATTCCACGCCGATTCAAATTTTCAGTGGAAACTCCGAAGATTCAGTGCATTTTCCGTATAGTTTCCTGATGGCCGAAATCTCTACAACATTACGTTGAAACTCCAGAGAATTTTTGTGAAGATACCAATTATTTCCATGACAATTACATACAATATTGTTAAAATTTCGAAGAGCTCTCCGTAAAAACTAAGCGTGAAAATTGCGAAGGTGTTCCCGTTGAAATCCAGTAGAAAAAAATCTAATTGAAATTGAATTTTAGAACAGAAAAGATTTGTTCGGCCAAAAGTTACATAGCTGAAAGTTGTTAGGCCAAATCGTTTAACCGAAAAGACTATTTGGTAGAAGAAAGTTTTTACGGGAAGTTGTTCCAAATTTCTACAGGAAAATATTCGGAATATTCACGGAAAGTCTCTGTGGAGTATTCTTTGAAATTCACACAGAAAATTGTGACTAGTAGAAGAGATGATTTAACGTTGATTTCCCCAATTTGATATTTTGAAATTGGCCGATTTGTGTGCCCCAGGAGACGTCCCCAAGGGCCTCAGAACTGGCCCCAAGATTGCCAATATCATATTTGGGTGTCGTAATCCCACTTGTCTTGCAAAATGCTGAAGTTTGATACCAATATTGCCAAAGTTTGTGATATTTTGAAATTGGCTGATTTTGGTGCCCCCGAAGGCTTCTCCAAGAGCCTTGGAATTGGGCCCAGGGTGGCCAATATCATATTTGGGTGTTATAATTCCATTCGTCTTCCAAAATGCTGCAGTTTGATTCCCATATTGCTATTGCTATGGAGCAAAAATATTGAACTGTTAATTTTGGGGCCGGTTCCCCAAGGGTCAGTTCGAAGAAACCCTGGAACAAGAATCACCATGATTTGGTACCTGGTACTGACATAATCCCTACATACGAATGAACCTAAATGAAAGGAATTAGACTAAAAACGTAACATTTTGTTGCACTTATAGAGCCAAAAAAGGAAGTTGTGGTCAAATTTACTGTATCTGACCCAATAACCCAGCGGAATAACTCCGGATAGGAGGGCCACATCACAAGTCCCAAAATGTATTCTGAATTCTGAGATCCGTACGATCAGAACAGTGATAAAACCAGGCCAATACGGCCAATAGAAATGAAGAAATGGCAGTGATTTGAATTATTTTCCTTCACTAAGGCCGATACGGGTTAATTAAGATTAATTTACCAGAGTGATTATTTTTTTTCGCAGGGAGAAATTCATCATTAAACGGCTAGTTTGGCATAGCCAGGGTTGGGAAAAATCAAATTTTCGAAAAATCGAGAAAGATCAAACTCACCCGCGATTTTACTTTTAAATTTTCAAGTGATTAAAACTCGCCAGCGATTAAGAATCGTTTGAAAATCGTATCTTGATTTGATGCATTTACCGTTACATTTTGAACTCTTTTTCCTCACTAGCATGAAGCTATAACGCCAAATAGAAGATATAAAGGGACTGTTGGCAATTATCTATTATTAGTGAAGATTAATGATTGAATGAAAATTCTGTGTTTATTATCGTTTGAGTACAAAATTTGAGAAGTTGTCGCTGGCGACAACTCGCCTACTGTTTTCACGTGAGAAGTTTTCACATAAAAATTGCAATCATGATCGTCTGATAATGATTAAGCACAACACTGGGCATAGCCAACTTTAAAACATCGGAAAAATGCTCGGAATTTTTGAGGATTGTTTTTGGATTTCTTCAGAAAATTCTCTCTATTTTCGATTATAAATTTTTGGTAAGTTCCTTTGACCGAAAGTAACAGACAGCCGAGCTGGTAATTTGGCCGAAAAAGCCGTTTGCCCTAACAGGTTGTCTGGCTGAAACGATCGTTGGCCAAAAATGCCATTCAGCAGAAAAAGTTTTTTGGAAAGAATGGACCATTTGGCCAAAAATGTCATTTGGTTCAATGGGGTCATACGGCAAAATTTCAATGACTGAACCTCGTACTATACGGGTAATATGAAACAAAATTCCGTGGCTATTCCGCTATTTTTAAGTCAATACTGGACTTAATGCCAAAAGACATCTAGCCAGGTACCATTTAGCAAAACGTTTCATGGAAACTGTTATCAGATCAAAACTGGTTTGACCGAAAATGTTGTTTGGCCGAAAGCGATTTACAGCCAAAAGGAAAATCTGGAAAAAGTAAGTCTACCCTAACAGGTCATTTGGTTGAAAATGCGTTTTCGGATGAAAAAGTCTTTCGAACGAATATACATCATTTGACTAAAAATGCCGTTTGGTAAAAAATGTCATTTGGCAGAAAGAGACATTTGGCCCATAAATTTCCTTTCTGGGATCATTTTGCCAAAAAAGACGTTTAGTCGAATAGGTCACTTGACAGAAAATGCCGTTCGGCCAGAAGGTTTGTTTTGCAGAAAGGACATTTTCGGAACAAATTAGCATTCCTATCAAACGGTCAAACGGTTAAACGTTTTTTTTTCGGCCAAATTACCAATTCGGCTTTTTGTCGTTTTCTGTCAAACTACATTTTTGGTATAACCATTTTTGACCGGATAACAGTTTCGGATAAATGTTCAATTCGGCTTAATGGGATTTGGTCAGATGGCATTTGGCTTAAATGCCAGTATTGACTTAAAAGTAGAGATGTTACGAAATTTCATTCAACGGTTGTTTGACAAAAGGTCTTTTCAACGTAAATGTCATTAGGCCAAACGGTTGGATATTTTGGACTAAATTAGCTATTCAGTTATTCACATTTGTCCGTATGACATGTTGGCCTAAACGATATTTTCGGACAAATGACCCATTCTGATGACCCAACCGGTCTAGGCAATTTTCGGATTGGAAATTGTCTGGACTCCACTGCGCATCGTGTTAGCCTCATGACATACGAATGCAAAAATGGTAACTTGGCTTAGAAACCTCGCGGTTAATAACTGTGGAAGTGCTGAATGAACACTAAGCAGCGAAGGGGCAATTTCCCAGTGGGGGATGTAATGCCAATAAGAAGAAGAAGAAGAAGACCTATTCGGCCAAACGACCTGTTAGGAAAAACGACTTTTCGACCAAATTACCAGTTCGGACATACGGTTTTCGGCCAATGGAATTACCCAAAAATTTCGTATGGACAATACATTAGTTGTACGATAACTGCAACCTATTTTCGTTTCTGTTAGCGAATGGCGTTCGATAACTGCGACGCATTCTAGACGTCAAACAATTGTCAGACGATGTCAGAATAGAAGTGCATCTGATTGTTCACTGCTATGCAGCTATCATCGACTTTGACATCGTTTTGAAGCTCAGCTGTCCGATAACTGCGAAACTGATGCAACTTTCGAAATACAGTTAAAAGCATTGCAGTTAAATGACTTTCAGTTATCAAACTTCTACTGTACAAAGAATTTCCCGTAGAAATCCAATAATTTCGAACAATTTTTCGTTGAAACATTTTGAATAATCCTCAGCGGAAATTCTAAAGAAGTTTCCGTTAAACTTACGGAGAATCTCTCCTGAACATCCATTCTTCCAGCCGCACTCTACTACAATTATCAATAATGTTCTGTGCAAATTTGTAAGAATACTCAACAGAAACACAACAGGAACTTTTCATAAATTTCCGAAATTTTTCCTGTAAAAGCTAAAAACGTTTTTTTGTGAAAATTTTGAAGTTTTTCATGTAAATTGTGATAAATTTTCTGCTGAAATTCCAAACAATTTTGTTTGGGAATTCAAAAGAGCTTCTCTTGGTAATTCCAAAGATTGCTCGAAACTTCAAACAATATATAAATATTTTCCAAATTTTGGAAAAAACTTATAGATTTTTCTGGAGAAGTGCATTAATTTTTCATGTGAAATTCAAAAGATTCTTCTTTTAGTGTCATGAAAATATCGAAAAATGCAAAAAAATCTTAGAAAACGTTTAAAAAAATCGCCACGCCGATTCACGCCGCCGCCGGTTAAAATGACTTTCGGCGTAACGCCGAAAACGCCGCCGCCGCCGACCAAAATTCTGACAAACGCCGCCGCCGTCGATTTTCGGACCGGCGCACACCTCTATCGCCAACCACGCAGTCTGCGGAGGGTCCGCAAGTCGTCCTCCACCTGATCGATCCACCTTGCCCGCTGTGCACCTCGCCTTCTTGTGCCCGTCGGATCGTTGTCGAGAACCATTTTTAACGGGTTACTGCCCGACATTCTGGCTACGTGCCCGGCCCACCGCAGTCTTCCGATTTTCGCGGTGTGAACGATGGATGGTTCTCCCAGCAGCTGATGCAACTGGTGGTTCATTCGCCTCCTCCACGTACCGTCCGCCATCTGCACCCCACCATAGATGGTACGCAGCACTTTCCTTCACGAGCATCGTCTAGGTCTCGTGTCCGTAGAGGACTACCGACCTAATGAGCGTTTTGTATATCGTCAGTTTGGTACGGCGGCGAACTCTATTCGATCGGAGCGTCTATCGGAGTCCAAAATACGTACGATTTCCAGCCACTATGCGTCTCTGAATTTCTCTGCTGGTGTCATTTTCGGCAGTCACCAGTGAGCCCAAGTACACAAATTCTTCTACCACCTCAATTTCGTCACCACCGATGCAAACTCGCGGTGGGTGGCTCACATTGTCGTCTCTTGAACCTCTTCTTATCATGTACTTCGTCTTCGACGTGTTGATGACTAGTCCGATCCGCTTAGCTTCCCTCTTCAGTCTGATGTAGGCTTCCTCCATCTTCTCAAAGTTACGTGCCATAATATCTATGTCGTCGGCGAAGTCAAATAGCTGGACGGACTTATTGAAAATTGTACCACTCGTGTTAATCCCTGCTCTTCGTATTACCTCTTCCAAAGCGATGTTAAATAGCAGACACGAAAGACCATCACCATGCCGTAACCCTCTACGCGTTTCGAAGGGACTCGAGAATGCCCCTGAAACTCGAACTACGCACATCACCCGATCCATCGTCGCCTTGATCAACCGTATCAGTTTATCCGGAAATCCGTTTTCGTGCATTAGCTGCCATAGCTGGTCTCGATCGATTGTATCATATGCGGCTTTGAAGTCGATAAATAGATGATGTGTGGGCACGTTGTATTCGCGGCATTTCTGCAATACCTGACGTATGGCGAACACCTGGTCTGTGGTAGAGCGTTCACCCATAAATCCCGCCTGGTACTGCCCCACGAACTCTCTTGCAATTGGTGTTAGTCGGCGGCATAAAATTTGGGAGAGTTCCTTGTAGGCGGCGTTCAGCAATGTGATTGCGCGGTAGTTGCTACAATCCAGCTTATCGCCCTTTTTGTAGATGGGACACACGACACCTTCCATCCACTCCTGCGGCAGAACCTCATCCTCCCAAACCTTGCAGCGCTCTAGCCAGTGCCTCACCACCGTGTTTAAACAACTCTCCTGGTAGTTGGTCAACTCCAGGGGCTTTGTTGTTTTTCAGCCGGCCAATCTCCTCCTGGATTTTCTGGAGATTCGGAGCCGGAAGTCGCATGTCCTGCGCGCGCGCTCCTTGGTTCATTAACATACCGCCACCGTTTTCTGCCATATCGCCATTCAGGTGCTCTTCGTAGTGCTGCCGCCACCTTTGGATCACCTTACGCTCGTTTGTAAGAAGGTTCCCGTTTATGTCCTTACACATATTGGGCTGTGGCACGTGGCCCTTACGTGAACGGTTCAACTTCTCATAGAACTTTCGTGCGTTTTTAACGCGGTACAGTACCTCCGTCTCTTCAAGGTCTCGATCTTCCTGCTGGCGCTTTTTCCTCCGGAAAATCGAGTTTTTGTCTGTTCCGCGCCCGTTTGTATCGTGCCTCGTTCGCCCTTGTGCGGTGTTGCAGCAATCTCGCCCATGCTGCATTCTTCTCTTCCACTAACTGCTCACATTCGCCGTCACATTCGTCGTTTCTCTGATCCGGAGCCACCGTGCCTAGTGCAGCGGTTGCGGTGCTTCCAATGGCGGATCGAATATCTCTCCAGCCATCTTCAAGAGATGCTGCGCCTAGCTGCTCTTCCGTTGGGAGTGCCACTTCCAGCTGCTGCGCGTATTCTTGGGCTAGTCTACCAACTTGTAGCCGCCCAATGTTTAGCCGCGGTGGACGACTTCGACGCGTGTTGATCACCGTCGAGAGTTTTGAGCGCAGACATACTGCAACGAGGTAGTGGTCGGATTCAATATTCGCACTGCGGTAAGTGCGTACGTTCGTGATGTCGGAGAAGAATTTACCTTCGATTAGAACGTGGTCGATTTGGGTTTCCGTTACTTGGTTAGGTGATTTCCATGTGGCCTTGTGGGTATTCTTGCGGGGGAAAAAGGTGCTTCGGACTACCATTCCGCAGGAGGCTGCGAAGTTTATGCCTCGTTGGCCGTTGTCATTCGATACGGTGAGCAGACTATCCGGTTCGTTGACCGGTCTATACATTTCCTCCCTTCCTACCTGAGCGTTCATGTCACCGATGACGATTTTGACGTCCCGCAGTGGGCATCCATCGTATGTCTGCTCCAGCTGTGCGTAGAACGCTTTTTTCTCGTCGTCGGGTCTGCCTTTGTGTGGACAGTGCACGTTGATGATGCTATAGTTGAAGAAACGGCCTTTAATCCTCAGCTTGCACATCCTTGCGTTGATTGGCTGCCACCCAACCACGCGTTGGCGCATCTTTCCCAGCACTATGAAGCCGGTTCCCAGCTCGTTGGTGGTGCCACAGCTTTGGTAGAAGGTAGCCGCTCGATGCCCACTTTTCCACACTTTCTGTCCTGTCTAGCAAATCTCCTGCAGTGCCATGACGTCAAAGTTGAGGGATGTAATTCATCGCTAGATCATCCTGTCGCAACCTGCGAGACCTAGCGACTTGCAGTTCCATGTTCCAAGCTTTCAATCGTGATCCTTTATTCGTTGCTTAGGTCTTTGCCGATTATATCGAGTCGCATTATCTCTTATATTGTTCGTAATGTTTGGTTTTCCAGGCGGTTTATTGGGCCTGCGCAAACCTCCTGTCTCGTCGGAGGGCCGTCGTGTCAGGGCTGTTTAGCATCCCACCCAACACCAGGACTTGGGCTTGTGCGCTTTGAGCGGCACACGGTCGCTTTGGTGGGGCCTACTTGCGGATACATGCAGCTTTTTATAGAGCTTTAACAGGGCCCACTGTCAAACCCCACCACATCCTAGGCAAGCCCCACAACTCGCAGATGGCCTGGGGAGGGATCGTCAAGCCCTTGGACAAAGTCCCTGCTGCCCTGGGATCCTCCGAACGGTCCCCAGATAGGTTGGCGAGGTACTCTTCCAGTCCAGAGCCAAAAGTCCATGGCCTCCTGCACCACAAGGCATGGTAGGCATGGGTGCGGCCGAAATGGTGGCTCCGGTGACGAACGAAGAGTTACTCGCGGTGGCTAAATCCCTGGTAACGAACAAAGCTCCAGGGCCTGATGGAGTTCCAAACAGTGCTCTCAAGGGAGTAATCATAGCGAACCCGAACGTGTTCAGGCTGGCTATGCAAAGATGCCTTGATGAGTGTAGATTCCCCGATAGAAGGAAAAGGCGAGGTATTCGATAATGTGACACTTGATGTGAAGAACGAATTAAACAGTGTTTCGAGCTACGTGGCACCAGAGGAACCCGCGAACAAACCATGGTGACTTTGGTTGACAGATGATAGCGCGAGCGAGATAACTCTTCCAAAGGTAGGAAATGTTGCCAAAATGTATGCATGATACTGCTGAATCCAGCTGATTAGCAGCTGTAGAAGATCGATTGGACAGATCGTACTGCGGAACCGAGGCGCTCTCGCTACGGTTTAGACGTATGCACAATGGTCGGAACCCGTGATTTGATGAACTTAATTGTTTTGTGCCCAAACGGCTGATGTGATCTAAATAGTGTCTTCAGAGAAAAAAATCACAAAAATATTGCCCATATTTGAGTGGATTTTATTTTTCAATAGTACCTACTATTGAAAAAGTTGAAAATCTAACTTTTTTCACGAACGTGATAAAAAAAAGTTTCTTCGGCAAAGTTGTAGATCTAGCAAAAATATGACATTTTGCTATAGAACTTTTTTTTCTACGATGAATACTTTTGGAGCTATGAGCGTTTTTTATGGAAACTCCCTTAAATTTAGAATTTTTAGTATAACTTTTTTTCTAAACAAAACTCAGATTTGTGATGCTCTACAAAAATGTGAGCACTAAAAAACTACGCGTTTTGATAAATATAAAACTTTGCTACGACAACTATATCAAAAGTTATGAAACTTTTAAAGTCAATTTCACACTGATTTCAATTGCGTATAGGGGAGAAGGTGGCAAACCGAATCACAATGTCAAGTACTCTTCTGAAAGTTCAGACTTCATACTATAAAGTAGTGAAAGTTTCGTGAGTGCCAATTCATAAACGAAGAATTGGCGTAATTCAAAAGCATGGAGTTTTCTTTAGAAAAATACACCATTTTTCAATAAGATGCGTATAGGGGAGAGGGTAGCACACCGGGACACAATGTCAGGCACATTTTAGAAAGTTTTTACTTTATGGTTTGAAGGTGGGATGGTTCGTTGAGTGCCAATTCACACACAAACCACTAGGGTCGGCTTCGACAGTACCTGAGAGGGAGCCTTTGAAACGCATCAAATTAAATAAATACTGTCGTCAGACAACAATTAAATTTAAAACAAAAAAATAACAATCAAAGTGTGCGCCACCTGAAAGGCCAAATTTTGTTATGCGTTGTTATGTTGCCTTAGAGAATTGGCTTGCACTGTCAGCTAGATCTCGGCTCAGCTTGACACGCACATTTTTAAACCTGTTTCTCCCCCACAGGACGTTATTATACTCTTTTCCGTAATTTTATATGCATATATGGAAGCAGGACCAGATTTAGGAGGGGGCCGGGGGGCCATGGACCTGGGCATAAATAGTAGATTGGTATACAAATATTATGTATCAAAACTAACCTTTTTTGTACATTTCGGAGCCCCCACAAGCTGTCGGCCCCGGGGCCCCCTTCCGGCTAAATCCGGCCCTGGAAGATGGGATGTTGTTGATCTCCCATTCCAGGCATTGACTAAAAATCAATGATATTAATATTATTTTCCCAAGAAAGTTGAAGCGCCATCTGTCTTCCAATGGACAATTTAATAAATGTGGCTTAAAAATATACAAATATTTAACATAATTATTCACTTAATTAGCACCCATGAAACATCTATCACTACTGCAGCACTGCAGCACAAGCTATCACAAAACTATTCGACAATGTTTGCCATCTCTCTCCCTGTCTTCTTCTGTGACATCCACCACTATACATAACTACTTATTCAATGTTTATTAAGTAATTTCATATTTACCAATTTCCAGGATTGTATACCAATCTACTATTTATGCATTTGTATATCCAAGAAACTAGCTTAATAGTACTCTTATGCCAAAAGAAAATTTATTTGACCAGACCGACAAATGAACCCAACCATATCGACATTGCAGTCAAACATCTAACCGCTATAGGTCGAGAAAGGTCATAACTTCTTCGATATACGCATATACGCATATACGCATATACGCATATGAAATTAACGAAGTAGATGTGCTTATTCTGCGTCTCGAATGACCCGAGAATTGTCGATTTCGACACAACTCACGTAAAACGACCGTGTATTTCAGATGGGAGGTATCGACAATTGTCACTTCATTCGAAACGCTTCACCTCATACGAGACGCAGAATAAGCACAAGTTGTCAAAGGCGAGACACTGTTGTTACAATTCTAGTTATTTATGTGTAAATTGGCACTCACCAAACCTTCATACCTATAAACTATAGAATGAAAACTTTCTAAAATGTGCCTAATATTGTGTTCCGGTGTGCCACCCTCTCCCCTATACGCATCTTATTGAAAAATGGTGTATTTTTCTAAAGAAAACTGCATACTTTTGAATTACGCCAATTCTTCGTTTATGAATTGGCACTCACGAAACTTTCACTACTTTATAGTATGAAGTCTGAACTTTCAGAAGAGTACTTGACATTGTGATTCGGTTTGCCACCTTCTCCCCTATGCGCAATTGAAATCAGTGTGAAATTGACTTTAAAAGTTTCATAACTTTTGATATAGTTGTCGTAGCAAAGTTTTATATTTATCAAAACGCGTAGTTTTTTAGTGCTCACATTTTTGTAGAGCATCACAAATCTGAGTTTTGTTTAGAAAAAAAGTTATACTAAAAATTCTAAATTTAGGGGGGTTTCCATAAAAAACGCTCATAGCTCCAAAAATATTCATCGTAGGAAAAAAGTTTCTATAGCAAAATGTCATATT
Source organism: Armigeres subalbatus (assembly GCF_024139115.2). NCBI lineage: Eukaryota > Metazoa > Arthropoda > Insecta > Diptera > Culicidae > Armigeres > Armigeres subalbatus. The sequence goes on along the minus strand of NW_026943241.1, from coordinate 8,207 downwards.
TTTGCTAGATCTACAACTTTGCCGAAGAAACTTTTTTTATCACGTTCGTGAAAAAAGTTAGATTTTCAACTTTTTCAATAGTAGGTACTATTGAAAAATAAAATCCACTCAAATATGGGCAATATTTTTGTGATTTTTTCTCTGAAGACACTATTTAGATCACATCAGCCGTTAGGGCACAAAACAATTAAGTTCATCAAATCACGGGTTCCGACCACTGTGGTATGGTACGGCAGCAGCTCCATACTTAGCAATGAATTGTCAGACGTAGACACAGATGCGTGTCCCAGAGCCGCAAATCCTCGTAGATGACATGCTGTCTGATGTAGACGACATCGAAGAAGGAAAAGTGGTCATAGGCCAGACCATAGTACTGCAGCAATCTGCGGGATTCTTTGACGAAAGTGCAATCCAAAAAGAAAAGAATTGCTGTCAGCGGCGCCGAAGAGAGACGAACGCACAATCTTGTAGGGTATCTGTTCCATTATTGATAACATGCTCCTATATCAATAACATTCGCAAAACAGGCAATTTAGGCTCAATTTGTGTCGTTTTTTGTTGTTATCCGCCGTGCTCACGGCTGAAAAAAATCTCAAAAATGAGAAATAAAACAAATTGCGCACCAATTCTTTGTTTTCGAATGGTATTGATTTGGGTACATAGAATGAATTCAAGAAGCAGTTCCCCTATTTGGATTCGTCATCTGCTGCCGTGAATACTTTAGGTTTGACCTGGAAGCCCGGTACCGATTGCTCCCGTTTCAGTTCCCCAAACTGAGATGAGTCTGCAGTCATAACGAAGCGATATGGTCTATCAGATGCCTCTCGACTATTCGATCGTATAGGGCAAGTGGCCCGGTAATCGTCCAGGCGCACATTTTCTTGCAAGAGTTTTGGAAACAAGATTTCGGGCGGGACAATCCACTGAGCCCACAATTACAAGAGCAGTGGCGTGAGTACCAGCGGAATTTGGTAGGTCTTGTAGACATCGCTGTCCCCTGGTGGGTGTGAACTAGTGACAATAATGAATTGGTGGAGCTCCATGGCTTCTGCGACGCTTCAATTAAGGCTTACGGTGCCTGCATCTACATCCATACGGATGAAGCATACGGAACCATTCAAGTACACTTGTTTACCTCCAAATCTCGTGTAGCTCCGCTCGAGAATTTGAAGAAAAATAAAAAGTATCTTCCATTCCTTGGCTAGAGCTATTATGAGCACTGCTTTTGACACACTAGTACGAGAAAGCCGTCGGAAAATATTCATGTAGGTTCCAAGTGTTATTTCTAGACTGATTCCACTGCACTATGGTCAAGGATACAGTTTTACACGGAATGATGCATTTTACACCAAAACTATACTGTTCTACAAAATTGTTAGAAATAGTTAGGCCAGCATTATGGTACTATCAAAAAATAGAGTGGCCCATCATATAAAAAATAGAATATTTTTTTTTTAATTTCTCTTAATACTGACATGTTATGTTCTACAAAGTTGTAGCGCAGCTTATTCCAATAAATTTTGCGAAAAAAAAGGTTTTTTCCGTAGCTCTTAAGTAGCCTGATTTAGAGCAATTTTACTTAATTGGATTAGGGTGTACCTGAAAAAAAAAACAGTATTTTTGATCTACTTTTTTTGTTTTAGATTTCTCGAAAAAGTAGCCTTTGGGTGACTTTTTGAGCTCGAAAAATGCAATTTTTTTTTCCAATTTCGTTTATTTGGTAGGCTCAGGCGTGTATAACACTTTACGGAGCCACGTTTCTTTGAGATATGTACAATCGACATAATCTTATTATTAAATTAGTAAGAGAGGGAAATAAGCCAACGTACTCGTGGTGACTCGAGGTTAGGTTTACAATGTTTAAGGATGGACGGGGATTAAGATTCGGGAAAATGCAACTTTTTATGGGTAAATATGCCTAATATATTTTTTTCCAATCAAAAGTTACATTCGTTTTTCTGCCAAAATAAAATTCTTTTCATAAGTTGATATCTCCGGTTAGGGCAAACCAAAAAAATATGTTTACACGGCATTTGAAAGAGCAATTCATATTATTGGTAAAAATTGAGATAAAAAACGAATATAACTTTTAATCGGAAAAAGATATTGAGCATATTTACCCATCAAAAATTGCAATTTTTTGAGCTCCCAAAGTCACCCGAAGACGAGTTCAGTGCGTGTTGGCTCTTGTTTCGGACAGCAGAACAATCGCGCGATTTGCCGAAATATTGTGTTCTGCATTGCGCGGCCGTCAGTGCCTGTTTTGTCGTGTTTCTGCTCAGTAAGCAGATAATTCGCGCGGCACAGTGAGTAAACAATTGGTGCGTGATCGGACGTGTTTCAGGAAGGATTTAGAACATTCATAAAATCCGAGTTTTGGTTCTGATTTTAATGTTCGGTGAATAAGTGTGCGGTTGAACGTGTTTTGTATATAATGCGAAACATTTGTAAAATCCAGGTTACTTTGTCCTTCTTTGGACGGTTCGTATGGAAATTGATGAATATATTTTAATATTTTTTCAGCATATACTGTTATTGACAAACGCTCTGTTGTGACGATTGCGTTCATCGGGGCGCCCCCCGAAAGCTTAGAAAGCCAAGTAGGAATTTGTGTGAGGAGAATGAACGAGATAAGGCAAACTGTCAGAAAGACCGTGATAAGCATGCCTATCGCTTATCACGGTCTTTCTGACAGTTTGCAACCAAGTAGGATGAGTATTTAATATTTTTTAGTTTCAGACATAGTAATTAATTTCCACTCCGGGTGGCTTAATACCCGGCATATAGGCAATTAACTTTGAATGTACTGATCTCGAGTGGCGATCTCTCTTCGCTTGTGTGGTCGTGTTGGGATCTGACGACCAAACTGGCACAACCTCACACAACCCTACTTCATTGAGCGCCGTTGCTGATGAAGCAAGTGTGAAGGAGCCGGACAATATTAAATACTCATCCTACTTGGTTGACATTGTGTACAAAAATACATTTGAGAGAGTTAGTTCTGAAAATGTATTGCGAGAGATCGGCTGGTACCTGGTGCTGGGAATTTGGTTTCATCAGTACCCGCTAAGCTGCGGTGGACGACGGAGGTCCTTCGTAGCTTAGTAGGGAAAGCACCTGTCATGCGAACTGGGGTCGTGGGATCAAACCCCACCGAAGGGGCGGTTACCCTCCAATACCTTTTCCGAACTAAATCTATCACATGTTGTACATATGCATAATCAAGTTTCAGACATGCCTTCCCTTCCTTCCGTGATTGTAAGGACGTGGCCAGGTGTACAACTGCTACTGTATTGGAAAAGGTACTAATCCCAAGTACCAATTTGCGACAATATACAGTAGATTGTTCAATTGAGCATTGTATAGCCACCTACGGTTTGTACAATCACATATACTATGCTATGCTATCCAAAAGTCACCCGAAGACGACTTTTACGAGAAATCTAAAACAAAACAGTAGATCAAAAATACTGTTTTTTTGAGGTACACCCTAATCCAATTAGGTAAAATTGCTCTAAATCGTTAAATTTTGGACATGGAGATAATGTCCAAATGATTTTAAGCAATTTTATCAATTTGGACGAGATGAAAACATGCTGAAAGTGTCATACAAAGCGGAGAGATTCAGCTGTGTATAAATTGATCTTCTCAGTGGTTTGTGAAAATTTTAAAAAGTTGCATTGGAAGATGGGTGTCCGAAATTTAACGTGGACAGGCTTTAATAAAGACGTTAAAATTTCCGAGGAATGTGCTAAAGGAACTCGTAAAAGAATTTACAAAGAAATCGTCAAATGATTTTCTGAAGGAATATCCGCACGATGTTCTGAAGGAATTTCCGAAGAAAGTCCCAAACAAATTTCCGGAATAATTCTTGAAAAAGTTTACTAAAGTTCCTCTAAAGAAATTACTAATTAAAATCGATCGAATTTTCGAAGAAATTTTAAAAGAATGTCTGGAAAAATCTTCAAAGTATTTTACGAAGGATTTTCTAAAGGATTTTTTCTATGGAGTTCTGGAGGAAGTTCCGAAGGAATTCCTGAGGGAAACTTTTTCGAAGCAATTCTTAGAATGTCTCTTTGAAGGAATTTCCAATTTCATTTCCTGGAGGAATTTTCGAAGGAATACCTGAAGGAATTAATGATTGATTGATTGAAGCAATTTCTAAATGAACTAATTTACGAGTCAGGGCCATAAAGCAAAACCATGCAGAAGGTGGCTGGGTTCGATTCCCGATCCGGTCTAGGGTTGGATTTTTTGACCTATATATAAATATAAATGTATCATCGTGTGGACCTCACGATATATGAATGAAAAATGGTAACCCGACTTATAGATAATGAATGCATTTAACAAGAGTGAAAGTGTTTAAATAAGAAGAAAGAGATGACGAGAAAAAAATGCTGTGAGGCCACCAATAATTTCTTTTGAAAAACATGTTTCGTTTGACTTGTTTGAATTGATTATTTTGATGCAATATGGCACGTTTGTTTTTACCTCAAAATTAACGTAGAGTAACTGAAAAATGGAAAAATTAGGGAATTTTGTTTTTACAGTTGAGTAGACACCTTGTTCCACTAAAATTCAAAATTTATAAGTGAAATTTTCGAATTTTCACCGAAAAGGTTCAGTATTTCAACGAAAATTTTCCCAGAAGGATTTTGGATTTCTACGGGAGGTTCTTTGTATTGCCCATAAGAAATTCTTCAAAAGTTCCATAGGAAAAAAAATTAAAACAGGAAAGGGTCGCCGACTAAATGGCATTTTTGACCAAATAACTTTGGGCTAGATGCACTTCGGTCAAATGATGTGCTTGGTCAAACTACATATTCGGCCTAATAACTTTCGGCGTTGTGGCTTTCGGCCAAATCACTTTCTGCCAAACAACAAAAATACTATTTCAGCGAGAAATTCTTTGGAATCTCCACTCACAGTTTTTCTAAGTTTTTACGGAGAGGTTTTTATTCGAGAAATTCTACGGAAATTCGACTGAATCTTCGAAATTTCCACGGAAAATTCTGCGGACTTCTTAAAATTTGAATCGGCTTGGAAAACTATAGATCATCGGCGTGACAGAATTTTAAACGGCGGCGCGCCGATGCAAAAATGTCGGTGGCGGCGGCGTGGCGCGGGGGCGCACACCTCTACTTTGAAGAACATAACATGTCAGTATCCCGAGAAATAAAAAAAAAACTATTTTTTTTTATATGATGGTCACCCCATTTTTTGGTAGCACCAGTGGCGTAGCCAGAAAATTGGTCTGGGGGTTCCTGAACATTTACTTTTTTTGAAAAAAAAGTTCCTTGTAAAAATATTGTCTTTGGGGGGGGGTTTTATGTCCAAAACCACACCCGTGGCTACGCCACTGGGTAGCACCATAATAAAAAATATAGTTTTGGTGTAAATTGCATCTTTCCGCGTAAATCTGTATCCTGGACCATAGTGCACTGTCGTTGTATGCTGGCTGTCATCGTCGCCATCCAGAAGGAATCGCCTTGTAGCAAATCGCGTATCCAAAATTCAGTACGTTACGAAAGGGAGTGACTGGAACCACATTGCTGGCGAAGGCAACTCTGCGAACATTATTTTCCGTGGCATTTTTTTCTTCTTTATTGGCATTCCGTGGCATGTCTCCAACACAACTGGAGTACGATTCGCGCTAGGTTCAACTGATGCTGGATCGACAATAATGGCCTGATTCCAAGCGGAACGACGAAAGCAGCATCGACAAGATGGATTTGGAGAAAAAGTTGTCGTCGCTGTCCATCCAGTCATTTTATCAAATTAGATGTTCGGCTTTCGTTCGTCGTTAGCAGATCTAGTACGATTGACAGTCCACATCTGTCGATTCAAGTGGAATGCGACGTCCGCAAATCGGTCTAACATAACGGTAGGCTACATCACTTCGCAAGAGTACGACGACGCTCTCAATGGGCTGGTGAAACAAAGTTTATCACATTAGTTAGCAGACATCGTCAGACACGACCAAGAGCAATCCTGTTCCAGAACAATATCAGAAAATTTCACTTGACTGATGATGCTGTGATACGAGGTAATTGCCCTTTATCCTTCTTCCTTATTTCTTCTTTCTTCTTCGTTTTCTCTTGTTTCTTTTTCATTTTTCATTTTTTTTCTTCATTCCTTTTGTCTTCTTCCTCCTTTCATGTTCACTCTTCATTATCATTTTCTTTATTGTTCCTTCTTCTTTTTTTTCTTCCTTCTCCATTCTTTATTCTTCTTTTTCTATTTCTTCTTCCTCCAATCACTTTACTCAAATTATTCCTCATTTCTCACTTTAACTTTCCATGAACAAAGGGGCATTATTGAAAATAAATCGGATCTGATGCGAGATGACTTCTCTTCAAAGTGCAATCCACAGCCACCTGATAACTGCAGCTCATTCGCAACGAAGGCATTCGCTAACGGTCCCAATCAAGATGAATACAGGTATACCTCGATTATATGGACTTTTCTTTATCGCTTAATTTTTTTTTCGTGTCTAGAGGTTTTAAAAATCTTTTGAATATTCTTCGTTATATTTTACATATATTCTATATTTATTAAGGTACATTGGGACAAAAAAGCCAGAAAGGCGTGCTTTCGAAGTTATATATGATGAAACTGCACACTGACATGACACAACTGCACACTTGACATGATCGGCTGACTAGATTGATTTAACAATTTCACGTTTGCAAATTACATTGTATTTGTGTATTTTTATTAAAAAAAAACTACCACGGCCACGTCCTTACAAATAGGTATGGAACGATAACGAGTATTTGATGTGATCTCTGTTATGTGAAAACTTGATGTGAATTGTCAGTCTGAGAAACGAGTGATGAGATGTTCATATTTACCTGTTAGATCTTCGCTAACAAACTATTTTCTGCCCTTGGTGCGAGGAATAAAGTGGAGGGAATTGAATTGTGCAAAGGGCGGATGGCGCATTAACATCCAGCAAATTTGACCAAGACTGATTTTTTTAGCAGTCTTCCTAGGAAACTGGAAAGGATTATTTCGATAGCTACTGTATCAAACTTGGCATTAACTTTTCTGGACGAAATTGATTACTATTTGAACAGTAAAAAATTGAAAAATCAACAAGAAATCTTAACATTCAAATACATGTTATTAAATATCCCGGTATTTATATTCGACTCAAGGTTTGCGGATTATACTGATACTGATGTCGGCAGGAAGATGAGTACAGTACTAGGTTGGAGCAATCTGCCAAGTTTGTGGAAGAGAAAAAGGCTGGCTCTCCCCAGAGCTTAAAATAATCGAAGATTTATGGTGAAGCCCATCGGCCTTCTTTGTCATTCTCATTTCGTACATATTCATATTCGGCTGAACATTGACTTTTTCCGATCAATTATCAGTCAGTGAATATTTATTTACATTTTGTAAACTAATAAATTACTGCAAAACTAAACACATAAATGATGATTTCAACAATTACTCACATAGATCTGACCCTGATGTTAAACTGAGGGGAAATTTTAGTGCCAAAAGTCAACATAATCAAGGCCAATTATGTTTTCTTTAAACGCAGTGACTATTCTCAGTACCAATCAAATGAATGAATATGTGAAGAAGAAAACTGAGTAAGTCATTCTATGTTTTGAATAGTCATGCGACGTTTGTCAATATTCGGTCCGAAGTTGCTTCGTGAAGGTGATTATTTTATGCTCTGGCTCTCCCATACTAAAATCCAAGATGGCTGAATCGTGAATTTGGCAGATTGAAACATCTAGTGGTGTATTCATCTTGGTCCCAATAACTAACCATCAGCGTTAGTAAACTTATTCAATATCTCACGGTTCAAAATCCCAAAAAAAAAACACGGTTCGAAATCCCTATCGAACCGTGTAATTCATATGGAAAACGACTGCGATGGTGGTCATCGCACCTCGTTCGGATTCCAGTTGTTGTTGAATGTTGTCGTTGTTTTTTCTCTGCTTTCAATGGATGACACATTCCTCCGCGAACCGGTACTCGTCGAGCTCGCGAATACAAAACTCATTGCGGATTCATCGAACGTACACTCCCATCACCGACTGTATCGGCGCTGTAGTGACGGTGGCGGCGGCGGCGTCGTTTGTCATCTTGGTCCTGATGCCTGATGGACAAACGGAAGAATTTGGGTTAGCAAAATAAAAGTAATTTACTGCTGAAGTTGGTAAACAGCGACTTACCCACTTTATCGA